>NC_088240.1:83292590-83362968 GCF_036934945.1 Oncorhynchus masou masou | reverse complement strand
TCTACAGAGGTGTTTTTCTGTTTCCCTGCCTGCTCTACAGAGGTGTTTTTCTGTTTCCCTGCCTGCTCTACAGAGGTGTTTTTCTGTTTCCCTGCCTGCTCTGCAGAGGTGTTTTTCTGTTTCCCTGCCTGCTCTACAGAGGTGTTTTTCTGTTTCCCTGCCTGCTCTACAGAGGTGTTTTTCTGTTTCCCTGCCTGCTCTGCCGAGGTGTTTTGCTACTTTTCTGTTCCCAGCTGGCCAACAACAGAACATGTGTGACTCCCCACACAGTGCACAGCTCAGATCGTGTTCCCGCAATATGTTTCCCCAGGGTGATGTGTGCTGTTCCATTTGTTGCTCTATGTGGCACTGGCACCATGTTCCCTGTTGTCTTCCTGATCAACATCTTGAAAACAAGTCTTTAGCTCAATGACATATGGTGGCAACAAAGTATGTGAACCCTTTGGAATTAGATGGATTTCTACTTAAATTGGTCATACAATTTGATCTGATCTTCATCTAGGTCACAACAATAGACAAACACAGTCTTAAACTAATAACACACAAACAGTTCTACGTTTTCATGTCTGTTGAACACACTGTTTAAACATTCACAGAGCAGTGTGGGGAAAGTATGTGCACCCTGAGATGTGATAACTGGTTGACCCTCCTTTGGAAGCAATAACTTCAACCAAACATGTTCTGTAGTTGCGGATCAGACCTGCACAACGGTCAGGAGGAATTTTGGACCATTCCTCTTTACAAAACTGTTTCAGTTCAGAAATATTATTGTGATGTGTGATGTGAACCACTCTATTGAGGTTATGCCACAGCATCTCAATCGGGTTGAGGTCAGGACTCTGACTGTGCCACTCCAGAAGGCGTATTTTCTTCTGTTGAAGCCATTCTGTTTCAATTGGCGGACAGATAGCCTTACATTCTCCTGCAAAAAGTCTTGATAAACTTGGGAATTCATTTTTCTGTCGATGATAGCAAGCTGTCCAGGCCCTGAGGCAGCAAAGCAGCTCCAAACCATGATGCTCCCTTAACCATACTTAACAGATGAGGTTTTGATGTTGGCGTGCTGTGCCTTTTTTCTCTCCACACATATTGTTGTGTGTTCCTTCCAAACAACTCAACTTTAGTTTCATCTGTCCACAGAATATTTCGCCAGTAGCGCTGTGGAATATCCAAGTGCTCTTTTGCAAACTTCAGACATGCAGAAATGTTTATTTTGGACTGTAGTGGCATCTTTTGTGGTGTTTTCCCATGAACACCATTCTTGTTTAGTGTTTTATGTATCGTAGACTCGTCAACAGAGATGTTAGCATGTCCCAGAGATTCCTGTAAGTCTTTAGCTGACACTCTAGGAGTCTTCTTAACCTCATTGAGCATTCTGCACTGTGCTCTTGCAGTCATCTTTGCAGGACGTCCTAGGGAGAGTAGCAAGAGTGTTGAACTTTCTTCATTTATAGACAATTTGTCTTACCGTGGGACTGATGAACATCAAGGCTTTTAGAGATACTTCTGTAACTCTTTCCAGCTTTATGCAGTCAACCATTCTTCATCTTAGGTCTTCTGAGATCTTTTGTTCCAGGCATGGTTCATTCGCCTAGGGGTTCACATCAGGCAATGCTTCTTGTGAATAGCAAACTCACATTTTGTGAGTGTTTTGTATAGGGCATGGCAACTCTAACCAACATCTCTAATCTCATATCATTGATTGGACTCCAGGTTAGCTTTTGGAGAAGTCATTAGCCTAGGGGTTCACATACTTTTTCCAACCTACACTGAATATTTTATTATGTATTCAATATAGACAAGAAAAATACAATCATTTATGTGTTATTAGTTTAAGCACACTGTTTGTGTCTATTGTAGTGACTTGTAGTGATTTGATCTCAGATGAAGGTCAGATCAAATTTGATGATCAATTTATGCAGAAATCCAGGTAATTCCAAAGGGTTCACATACTTGTTCCTGCCACTGTATATCCCTCCTTCTGAGAGACTGGCAGGGAGAGAGAGATTTCTTGCTTAGGCAATGTTAACTAATGTTTCCCATGCCAATAAAGCCCTTACATTGAATTGAATTGAATTGTATTGAGATGGAAAAACAGGAAAAAACAACTCTGGAGGACGACTTGATGTTTTTGTGCCTCTGAAGATACCATCTCTACGGACAAACTTGTGATCTCTGTCGCAAACATGAAACCAGAATGTAGTTGAGTGACTGTTTTCTTCTCTCTCCCCCTCTTCCCACTCTATCCCCCCCTTTGCTCCATCCCCTCTCTCTCTCCACTCCCCTCCCCCCTCGCTCCCTCTCTCTCTCTCCCTCCCTCCACTCTCTCCCTCCACTACTCTCCCCTCTCTCTCTCCCTCTCTCTCCCTCCACTCTCTCTCTCCCTCCACTCTCTCTCTCTCCCTCCTCTCTCCCTCTCTCTCTCTCTCTCCCTCCCCACTCTCTCTCTCTCCCTCCCCACTCTCTCTCTCTCTCTCTCTCCCTCTACTCTCTCTCCCTCCACTCTCTCTCCCTCCACTCTCTCCCTCCACTACTTTCCCTCTCCTCTCCCTCCCACTCCACTCCCTCCCTCCACTCTCCCTCCCCCTCCTCTCCCTCTCTCTCTCTCCCTCCACTCTCTCTCCCTCCACTCTCTCTCTCTCCCTCCCTCCCCTCTCTCCCTCTCTCTCTCCCTCCCTCCCCACTCTCTCTCTCTCTCCCCCCCCACTCTCTCTCTCTCCTCTCCCCTCTACTCTCTCTCCCCACTCCACTCTCTCTCCTCCACTCTCTCCCTCCACTCTCTCTCTCTCTCTCTCTCTCTCTCTCTCTCTCTCTCTCTCTCTCTCTCTCTCTCTCTCTCTCTCTCTCTCTCTCTCTCTCTCTCTCTCTCTCTCTCCCTCCCTCTCTCTCTCTCTCTCTCTCTCTCCCTCCACTCTCTCTCCCTCCACTCTCTCCCTCCACTACTTTCCCTCTCTCTCCCTCCACTCTCTCTCCCTCCACTCTCTCTCCCTCCCTCTCTCTCCTCTCTCTCCCTCCCCTCCCTCCCTCTCTCCCTCTCTCTCTCTCTCTCTCTCTCTCTCTCTCTCTCTCTCTCTCTCTCTCTCTCTCTCTCTCTCTCTCTCCACTCCCCTCCCCTCTCTCCCTCTCTCCACTCCTCTCCCCTCTCTCTCCAGGACTCCTACCATGGCCGGTGGGTTGTTTTCTATAGACAGAGATTATTTCCAAGAGATAGGGACGTATGACGCAGGTATGGACATTTGGGGAGGAGAGAACCTGGAGATCTCCTTTAGGGTGAGTACACACATACACAGGGCACACACACACACACACATACACAGGGCATGCAAGCACGCACACACACACACACACACACCAGGTATGCAAACTAGTTCACTTTTGGTGAAATTCACCGTTTTGAATCCAAAATAGTTGACCTACGTGAATCGTGTAGATCAGATGAGAAAAGTTTGGGAGGGGAGCTTTGGATCACTACTGGCTGAAAGCGAACGAGCGATGCAGGTTTGTAAGCGAACGAGCGATGCAGGTTTGTAAGCGAACGAGCGATGCAGGTTTGTAAGCGAACGAGCGATGCAGGTTTGTAAGCGAACGAGCGATGCAGGTTTGTAAGCGAACGAGCGATGCAGGTTTGTAAGCGAACGAGCGATGCAGGTTTGTAAGCGAACGAGCGATGCAGGTTTGTAAGCGAACGAGCGATGCAGGTTTGTAAGCGATGCAGGTTTGTAAGCGAACGAGCGATGCAGGTTTGTAAGCGAAGGTTTTGTAAGCGAACGAGCGATGCAGGTTTGTAAGCGAACGAGCGATGAAGGTTTGTAAGCGAACGAGCGATGCAGGTTTGTAAGCGAACGAGCGATGCAGGTTTGTAAGCGAACGAGCGATGCAGGTTTGTGTTAACGAGCGATGCAGGTTTGTAAGCGAACGAGCGATGCAGGTTTGTAAGCGAACGAGCGATGCAGGTTTGTAAGCGAACGAGCGATGCAGGTTTGTAAGCGAACGAGCGATGCAGGTTTGTAAGCGAACGAGCGATGCAGGTTTGTAAGCGAACGAGCGATGCAGGTTTGTAAGCGAACGAGCGATGCAGGTTTGTAAGCGAACGAGCGATGCAGGTTTGTAAGCGAACGAGCGATGCAGGTTTGTAAGCGAACGGATGCAGGTTTGTAAGCGAACGAGCGATGCAGGTTTGTAAGCGAACGAGCGATGCAGGTTTGTAAGCGAACGAGCGATGCAGGTTTGTAAGCAAACGAGCGATGCAGGTTTGGAGCAACTCTGTCTGTGTCCAAGGCTCAGCCAATCATTCACATAACAACAGAATGCAGCCTGCGCCTGAAGAGAGAAGAGACAACCAATGTGTTAGTTACAGAATCAGGGTGTTCTGAAAGACAGCAGTATGGTGCAGAGGCAGTTTGCCAGTTACAGCAGCGCGTCCCCTGGACGATAACAAAAAGATAGGTGAGAAGACGGGTGATGAAGCATACTTCATGAGCTGTAACCGAAAAACAACTGGCATTTGGAAAGTTTGAGGTGAGGGAGAAAGTGTGGTGGTACAAGTACTGTTAGCGTTGCTAAGTATCTTGCTATAGTAGCTGGATGGAATTCTCCGTTAGCTAGCCAGAGAAATGTGCACCTACACACACATACACAGGGTTGTGTAGTTGTATGTAGTTGTAACATGAGTGTTTCTGGTGTGTTGTAGATCTGGCAGTGCGGGGGGACGTTGGAGATCGTGACGTGTTCTCACGTGGGTCACGTGTTCCGGAAGGCCACGCCCTACACGTTTCCAGGGGGAACGGGTCAGATCATCAATAAGAACAACAGACGCCTGGCCGAGGTCTGGATGGACCAGTTCAAAAACTTCTTCTACATCATCTCCCCTGGTGAGTCTGAGGGAGGGGCGAGTTGCTGTGTGTCGGGGGCTGTTTCCAAACAGAAGCCAGATATGTATTCTCCAATCAATCAATCAAATGTATTTATCAAGCCCTTTTTATATCAGCTGATGTCACAACGTGCTATACAGAAACTCAGCCTAAAACCCCAAACTGCAAGCAGTGCAGATATAGAAGCACGGTGGCTAGGAAAAACTCCCTAGAAAGGCCAGAACCTAGGAAGAAACATAGAGAGGAACCTGGCTCTGAGGGGAGGCCAGTCCTCTTCTGGCTGTGCCGGGTGGAGATTATAACAGAACATGGCCAAGATGTTCAAATGTTCATAGATGACCAGCATGGTCAAATAATAATAATCACAGTGGTTGTAGAGGGTGCAACAGGTCAGCACCTCGGGAGTAAATGTCAGTTGGCTTTTCATAGCCGATCATTCAGAGTTAGAGACAGCAGGTGTGGTAGAGAGAGAGAGTCGAAAACTGCAGGTCTGGGACAGGTAGCACGTCCGGTGAACAGGTCAGGGTTCCATTTCCGCAGGCAGAACAGTTGAAACTGGAGCAACAGCATGACCAGGTGGACTGGGGACAGCAAGGAGTCATCAGACCAGGTAATCCTGAGGCATGGTGCTAGGGCTCAGGTCCTCTGAGAGAGAGAAAGAGAGAGAGAGAGATAAATGGGGAGAGAGAGAACTAGAGGGAGCATACTTAAGTTCACACAAGATGCCGGATAAGAAAATTCTCCAGATATAACAGACTGACCCTAGCCCCCCAATAAACTATTGCAGCATAATTACTGGAGGCTGAGATAGGAGGGGTCGGGAGACACTGTGGCCCCGTCCAACTATACCCCCGGACAGGGCCAACCAGGCCCCCCATTAACAATGTGATGTTGCCGTGGTGACCTGACAGAGCGAGGCGAGGGGGGGGGGGGACAGGATAATTTCATGCTACACAGTCTCTATTAACCTTGCCATCTCACCACTGACAGACACACAGACACACACACCCCTGCACAGATCAGGTAGAGGACGGCGAGAACAAGGACAAAGGTTCACCTCTCTTCCACTAACAGGAAGTTTAGTGTTCACTGCTTCCCCTTACTGTAATAACAATCCCTAATCCAGAGAATATCAAACACACTATGAGAAACATGTTTGTAAGATTCTTCCAGTCCTTTGGTAGTTGGTGATTGTGACCATGGTGACGTGTGTTGGGTGTTTTCCACCACTACATAGAGTAGCCAGTCAAATAGAAAAGTAGCCAGCCAGGCCGAAGCAGCTCTATTTTGGTGGTCTCTGGTACATTGTAACAACTTGATTCCATCTGAAATACACAGTGGAAATATTGAATACTTTATCGAGTTTATGTCCCAGATTGGAAAAAATGTGTTGCGGTATTATGTAGAAAGACATGACTTTGCAATTGAAATGACAACAAAAGGATGAATTCAGTATATTGTTCCTTGTTTTGGTATTGTTAGTTGTCTAGGTCTATGCCTATATGACCAGGACTATTTTCTAAGTAGGAGAATATTAAATCTTCTCTTGATTTAAACTGGTATTTACACTTTTACTACAACATATGGATTGCCACAATTATATTTGTTCTTCAAATTATGTATTTTATTAAAACAGAAAAATGAAGTAAATAGCCCACCTTATCTTGAATAATATATTTAAGGTTTTGTTTTTCCAGGTTTCCATTTTCCCCTTTTTCACTCTCAAAATCACATTGGATGTTCCAAATACTTAACAATGCTTAAACCACATCAGGAGATCACTTTTGAGGTCTGGGATAAATCTGATACTTGTTTTTTCGGGGTGTATTTACCCTTTAATTCAAGTGCGCACCTAGCAAGAGGCTGTTGTTGAGCAGGGTTTTTGTAGCCACATATGATGGTAGATAAAACAAACACCCACTAGGTTGATGAAATAACCCTGATATCAATCTGCCAGGGAAGCAAGGCTACTTTGTAGTTAACATTTCATTGAGAAGTTTTTTGGGAGCCTTTCCATCTACCAGAAGACATTAGCTTCATCACTAACGGTTACACAAAGTGGTAGCCTCGTGCACTGCAGAAACAGACAGGGGCATTCTCGTTGCCTCTTCACTTAGATAGTTGCAGGAAATACGAATCAGTGATGCATTCTGTTCCTGTCTTATGATCATTTGGGGGAAGTTTAAGGTCAATACATTTGTGAATATTGTTGAATTCCGTTTTAATGCCTGGGTTTCTTGAGGGCCTAATTATCATATTTTGACCAGAATGAGGCTCTCCACTGTCTATTGTTCCTTCAGTGATGATTCATCATCTTCATCGAATGTTTTCATAATTTATCTGCAGATAATTGCCAAACATTAGGGAGCCAAACTATGCAAATTAGGGAGCCAAATGAACGTCTCTCCGATGCCATTCGGTAGGCTACATACTGACGAGATGAGTCGCTCACTTTATCGTCCCTGTCTAGCAAGCCCCGACATCCTAGTAAAGGAAACCTAGGAAATCCTTAGGTTGACTTGTCACTATGCGACAACATGGACATATAACCATGTTGAATGGCAAGGGATGTAGGAGAATTTATTCAGTCAGTTCGACACTTTTTATAAACTAGTCAACACTTGCTGTTCAGTTGTCAATCAGCACACAGTAAATAGCCTAGGCCACTCCCTGTGGCTGGCTGTCATGTTCGTTTGTAGAGACGGATCAAGGCGCAGCGAATGTTGAGTTCCACATAATTATTTAATAGTGAAACTTAGCAACAACAAAACAATAAACTAACAACAAAACGTGACTACGTGGTGCACATGCACAAACACAAAACAATATCCCATAAAACACAGGTGGAAAAAAGGCTACCTAAATATGATCCCCAATGAGAGACAACGATTACCAGCTGCCTCTAATTGGGAATCATACCAATCACAGACAGAAATAATAACCCAGAACCCCACATAGAAATAACTAACTAGAACAACCCCCAGTCACACCCTGACCTACTACACCATAGAGAAATAATGTCTCTCTATGGTCAGGGCGTGACACTGGTTATGTGAAACGTAAAAGAAAATCAATGATTTTGTGTCAGTAAACAATAATTAGGTTAAGTCATGGATTTCCACTCATCGTTACCAGTGACAGTACATGGGATATGCAAATTCACGAGAATCATGCTCTCTCCCACTGGTGTAAAGAAATTCGACTGCAACCAGAAATCTGTAGGCTATATAATGACGAGATGCTCATGGCTCCTCCCTACTAATGGGAGTCGCAGGCGACAAGCTTAGGTCCAAAATAAGACCATAGAAAAGCATTGGACAGATTCTGACGCTAATGGAAAACGCTGTGTTTCAGGTGTGACAAAGGTGGACTATGGTGACATCACGTCTCGCTCGTCTCTGAGACAGAAGCTGCAGTGTAAACCTTTCAGCTGGTACCTGGAGAACGTCTATCCTGACTCCCAGATACCACGACACTACTACTCACTGGGAGAGGTGCACCCACGCTAAACATACAACACGCACACACTAAACACACACACATTCAATCAGTGATAATTGTTGGTTGTGTGTTGTTCTGTCAGATCCGTAACGTGGAGACTAACCAGTGTCTGGACAACATGGCCCGGAAGGAGAACGAGAAAGTTGGCATCTTCAACTGCCATGGCATGGGAGGAAACCAGGTAGTTAGAACGGCCATGGCATGGGAGGAAACCAGGTAGTTAGAACGGCCATGGCATGGGAGGAAACCAGGTAATTAGAACTGCCATGGCATGGGAGGAAACAAGGTAACGAGAACTGCCATGGCATGGGAGGAAACCAGGTATCTAGAACTGCCATGGCATGGGAGGAAACCAGGTAACTAGAACTGCCATGGCATGGGAGGAAATCAGGTACTAGAACTGCCATGGCATGGGAGGAAACCAGGTAATTAGAACTGCCATGGCATGGGAGGAAACAAGGTAACGAGAACTGCCATGGCATGGGAGGAAACCAGGTATCTAGAACTGCCATGGCATGGGAGGCAACCAGGTAACTAGAACTGCCATGGCATGGGAGGAAACCAGGTAACTAGAACTGCCATGACATGGGAGGCAACCAGGTAACAGTCACAAACCAGGTATCTAGAACTGCCATGGCATGGGAGGAACCAGGTAACTAGAACTGCCATGGCATGGGAGGAAACTAGGTATCTGGAACTGCCATGGCATGGGAGGAAACCAGGTATCTAGAACTGCCATGGCATGGGGGGAAACCAGGTATCTAGAACTGCCATGGAATGGGAGGAAACCAGGTATCTGGAACTGCCATGGCATGGACGGAAACCAGGTATCTAGAACTGCCATGGCATGGGAGGAAACCAGGTATCTAGAACTGCCATGGCATGGGAGGAAACCAGGTAACTAGAACTGCCATGGCATGGGAGGAAAGCAGGTAACTAGAACTGCCATGGCATGGGAGGAAAGCAGGTAACTAGAACTGCCATGGCATGGGAGGAAACCAGGTATCTAGAACTGCCATGGCATGGGAGGAAACCAGGTATCTAGAACTGCCATTGCATGGGAGGAAACCAGGCATCTAGAACTGCCATTGCATGGGAGGAAACCAGGTAACTAGAACTGCCATGGCATGGGAGGAAACCAGGTAACTAGAACTGCCATGGCATGGGAGGAAACCAGGTAACTAGAACTGCCATGGCATGGGAGGAAACCAGGTAACTAGAACTGCCATAGCATGGGAGGAAACCAGGTAGTTAGAACGGCCATGGCATGGGAGGAAACCAGGTAGTTAGAACGGCCATGGCATTGGAGGAAACAAGGTAATTAGAACTGCCATGGCATGGGAGGAAACCAGGTAACAAGAACTGCCATGGCATGGGAGGAAACCAGGTATCTAGAACTGCCATGGCATGGGAGGAAACCAGGTAACTAGAACTGCCATGGCATGGGAGGAAATCAGGTAACTAGAACTGCCATGGCATGGGAGGCAACCAGGTAACTAGAACTGCCATGGCATGGGAGGAAACCAGGTAACTAGAACTGCCATGACATGGGAGGCAACCAGGTAACAGTCACAAACCGGGTATCTAGAACTGCCATGGCATGGAAGGAACCAGGTAACTAGAACTGCCATGGCATGGGAGGAAACTAGGTATCTGGAACTGCCATGGCATGGGAGGAAACCAGGTATCTAGAACTGCCATGGCATGGGGGGAAACCAGGTATCTAGAACTGCCATGGAATGGGAGGAAACCAGGTATCTGGAACTGCCATGGCATGGGAGGAAAGCAGGTAACTAGAACTGCCATGGCATGGGAGGAAACCAGGTAACTAGAACTGCCATGGCATGGGAGGAAACCAGGTAACTAGAACTGCCATGGCATGGGAGGAAAGCAGGTAACTAGAACTGCCATGGCATGGGAGGAAAGCGGGTAACTAGAACTGCCATGGCATGGGAGGAAACCAGGTATCTAGAACTGCCATGGCATGGGAGGAAAACAGGTATCTAGAACTGCCATGGCATGGGAGGAAAACAGGTATCTAGAACTGCCATTGCATGGGAGGAAACCAGGTAACTAGAACTGCCATTGCATGGGAGGAAACCAGGTAACTAGAACTGCCATGGCATGGGAGGAAACCAGGTAACTGGAACTGCCATAGCATGGGAGGAAACCAGGTATCTAGAACTGCCATGGCATGGGAGGAAACCAGGTAACTAGAACTGCCATGGCATGGGAGGAAACCAGGTAACTAGAACTGCCATGGCATGGGAGGAAACCAGGTATCTAGAACTGCCATGGCATGGGAGGAAACCAGGTAACTAGAACTGCCATGGCATGGGAGGAAACCAGGTAACTAGAACTGCCATGACATGGGAGGCAACCAGGTAACAGTCACAAACCGGGTATCTAGAACTGCCATGGCATGGGAGGAACCAGGTAACTAGAACTGCCATGGCATGGGAGGAAACTAGGTATCTGGAACTGCCATGGCATGGGAGGAAACCAGGTATCTAGAACTGCCATGGCATGGGGGGAAACCAGGTATCTAGAACTGCCATGGAATGGGAGGAAACCAGGTATCTGGAACTGCCATGGCATGGACGGAAACCAGGTATCTAGAACTGCCATGGCATGGGAGGAAACCAGGTATCTAGAAGTGACATGGCATGGGAGGAAACCAGGTAACTAGAACTGCCATGGCATGGGAGGAAACCAGGTAACTAGAACTGCCATGGCATGGGAGGAAACCAGGTAACTAGAACTGCCATGGCATGGGAGGAAACCAGGTAACTAGAACTGCCATGGCATGGGAGGAAAGCAGGTAACTAGAACTGCCATGGCATGGGAGGAAAGCAGGTAACTAGAACTGCCATGGCATGGGAGGAAACCAGGTATCTAGAACTGCCATGGCATGGGAGGAAAACAGGTATCTAGAACTGCCATTGCATGGGAGGAAACCAGGTAACTAGAACTGCCATTGCATGGGAGGAAACCAGGTAACTAGAACTGCCATGGCATGGGACAGATGACCAGGTAACTGGAACTGCCATAGCATGGGAGGAAACCAGGTATCTAGAACTGCCATGGCATGGGAGGAAACCAGGTAACTAGAACTGCCATGGCATGGGAGTCTGTCAACCAGGTAAACAGAACTGCCATGGCATGGGAGGAAACCAGGTAACTAGAACTGCCATGGCATGGGAGTTTTAACCAGGTATCTAGAACTGCCATGGCATGGGAGGAAAATAGGTAATAGAACTGCCATGGCATGGGAGGAAACCAGGTAACTAGAACTGCCATGGCATGGGAGGAAACCAGGTAACTAGAACTGCCATGGCATGGGAGGAAAGCAGGTAACTAGAACTGCCATGGCATGGGAGTAAAAGTCATTAACTAGAACTGCCATGGCATGGGAGGAAACCAGGTATCTAGAACTGCCATGGCATCAATGAGGAAAACAGGTATCTAGAACTGCCATGGCATGGGAGAAAACAGGTATCTAGAACTGCCATTGCATGGGAGGAAACCAGGTAACTGAGTCTTTTTGACATAGAACTGCCATTGCATGGGAGGAAACCAGGTAACTAGAACTGCCATGGCATGGGAGGAAACCAGGTAATGTACTGGAACTGCCATTGCATGGGAGGAAACCAGGTATCTAGAACTGCCATGGCATGGGAGGAAACCAGGTAACTAGAACTGCCATGGCATGGGAGGAAACCAGGTAACTAGAACTGCCATTGCATGGGAGGAAACCAGGTAACTGAACTGCCATTGCATGGGAGGAAACCAGGTAACTGAACTGCCATGGTCATGGGAGGAAACCAGGTCTGGAACTGCCATGTTGTCATGGGAGGAAACCAGGTATCTAGAACTGCCATGGCATGGGAGGAAACCAGGTAACTGAACTGCCATGGCATGGGAGGAAACCAGGTAACTAGAACTGCCATGGCATGGGAGGAAACCAGGTATCTAGAACTGCCATGGCATGGGAGGAAACCAGGTAACTAGAACTGCCATTGCATGGGAGGAAACCAGGTAACTAGAACTGCCGTTACTCTGTAGGCATGGGAGGAAACCAGGTAACTAGAACTGCCATGGCATGGGAGGAAACCAGGTAACTAGAACTGCCATGGCATGGGAGGAAACCAGGTATCTAGAACTGCCATGGCATGGGAGGAAACCAGGTATCTAGAACTGCCATGGCATGGGAGGAAACCAGGTATCTAGAACTGCCATGACATGGGAGGAAACCGTAACTGATCAACTGAGGACAGGACAACAGTAATAAGACCTTTGGTGTTTATCATAGTGACAATAACCTGAGCAACTTCTCTGACCTCAGAGGAGAGAGATACAATGTGAATGACATAAGAGGGAGATAGAGGTCTCTTGTCTTCCCGTCTGACCGTGTGTCGTCCCCTGCAGGTGTTCAGCTACACGGCCAATAAAGAGATAAGGACAGATGACCTGTGTCTAGACGTGTCCAAACTCAACGGTCCTGTCATGATGCTCAAGTGTCATCACCTCAAAGGAAACCAGCTCTGGGAGTATGACCCCATGGTATGTGTGTCTGTCAACAGTAAACAACCTCTCCTTGTCTTTTCTTACTACCACTGACCCTGCTGAGTGTGCTAGTTGTTGTTTTACTTAGCTACCTTAAAGTAACTGTCAAGTGTTCCCACATTTCTATTAAATATGTCATATAATTACTGTTGTATGAGTGAAATTAATAGTTTTCCTTCCAATGTTTTATTTATGAAGTATGATATAAAGCTGATTTTCTGTATTGGTCTGGTGTGGCCCTGACCCCAACAACTGAATGGTGTTGTCGTGTACAAGTCATTCAGGTTATTCACTCAGTCTGTTGATTGGCCAGTGCATCCTCAGGAGGATAACATCATCATCAATGAGGAAATAGCAAGCATTTTTTTAAACTGTCTTTTTGACATACCAGATTGAAGTGTTTTTCTTTAATTTTATGCCATAACATATGGGTATGAGTTATCAGAATATTCACTTTTAAAAGTGAGATTTTCCCAGGACAGTTACTTTATGAATGTGAATGTCTTTTAAACTGTCAGTTGCTCTGGGTAAGAGCTGTTTCTCTGTCTGTTGTCTCTGTATATTTCCCAAAAAATGTTTCTCTGTCTGTTGAAGTTGACCCGGGTCAGTTTCTCTGTTGTCTCTGTAGGAGTTGACCCAGGTCTGTTTCTCTGTTGTCTCTGTAGAAGTTGACCCAGGTCTGTTTCTCTGTCTGTTGTCTCTGTAGAAGTTGACCCAGGTCTGTTTCTCAGTCTGTTGTCTCTGTAGAAGTTGACCCAGGTCTGTTTCTCTGTCTGTTGTCTCTGTAGAAGTTGACCCAGGTCTGTTTCTCTGTCTGTTGTCTCTGTAGAAGTTGACCCAGGTCTGTTTCTCTGTTGTCTCTGTAGAAGTTGACCCAGGTCTGTTTCTCTGTTGTCTCTGTAGGAGTTGACCCAGGTCAGTTTCTCTGTTGTCTCTGTAGGAGTTGACCCAGGTCTGTTTCTCTGTTGTCTCTGTAGGAGTTGACCCAGGTCTGTTTCTCTGTCTGTTGTCTCTGTAGAAGTTGACCCAGGTCTGTTTCTCAGTCTGTTGTCTCTGTAGAAGTTGACCCAGGTCTGTTTCTCTGTCTGTTGTCTCTGTAGAAGTTGACCCAGGTCTGTTTCTCTGTCTGTTGTCTCTGTAGGAGTTGACCCAGGTCTGTTTCTCTGTTGTCTCTGTAGAAGTTGACCCGGGTCAGTTTCTCTGTTGTCTCTGTAGGAGTTGACCCAGGTCTGTTTCTCTGTTGTCTCTGTAGAAGTTGACCCAGGTCTGTTTCTCTGTTGTCTCTGTAGAAGTTGACCCAGGTCTGTTTCTCTGTCTGTTGTCTCTGTAGAAGTTGACCCAGGTCTGTTTCTCTGTCTGTTGTCTCTGTAGAAGTTGACCCAGGTCTGTTTCTCTGTCTGTTGTCTCTGTAGAAGTTGACCCAGGTCTGTTTCTCTGTCTGTTGTCTCTGTAGAAGTTGACCCAGGTCTGTTTCTCTGTCTGTTGTCTCTGTAGAAGTTGACCCAGGTCTGTTTCTCTGTCTGTTGTCTCTGTAGAAGTTGACCCAGGTCTGTTTCTCAGTCTGTTGTCTCTGTAGAAGTTGACCCAGGTCTGTTTCTCTGTCTGTTGTCTCTGTAGATGTTGACCCAGGTCTGTTTCTCTGTCTGTTGTCTCTGTAGAAGTTGACCCAGGTCTGTTTCTCAGTCTGTTGTCTCTGTAGAAGTTGACCCAGGTCTGTTTCTCTGTCTGTTGTCTCTGTAGAAGTTGACCCAGGTCTGTTTCTCTGTCTGTTGTCTCTGTAGATGTTGACCCAGGTCTGTTTCTCAGTCTGTTGTCTCTGTAGAAGTTGACCCAGGTCTGTTTCTCAGTCTGTTGTCTCTGTAGATGTTGACCCAGGTCTGTTTCTCTGTTTGTTGTCTCTGTAGAAGTTGACCCAGGTCTGTTTCTCAGTCTGTTGTCTCTGTAGAAGTTGACCCAGGTCTGTTTCTCTGTTGTCTCTGTAGAAGTTGACCCAGGTCTGTTTCTCTGTTGTCTCTGTAGAAGTTGACCCAGGTCTGTTTCTCTGTTGTCTCTGTAGAAGTTGACCCAGGTCTGTTTCTCTGTTGTCTCTGTAGATGTTGACCCAGGTCTGTTGTCTCTGTAGAAGTTGACCCAGGTCTGTTTCTCAGTCTGTTGTCTCTGTAGATGTTGACCCAGGTCTGTTTCTCTGTCTGTTGTCTCTGTAGATGTTGACCCAGGTCTGTTTCTCAGTCTGTTGTTTCTGTAGAAGTTGACCCGGGTCTGTTTCTCTGTCTGTTGTCTCTGTAGAAGTTGACCCAGGTCTGTTTCTCTGTTGTCTCTGTAGAAGTTGACCCAGGTCTGTTTCTCTGTCTGTTGTCTCTGTAGAAGTTGACCCAGGTCTGTTTCTCTGTCTGTTGTCTCTGTAGAAGTTGACCCAGGTCTGTTTCTCTGTCTGTTGTCTCTGTAGAAGTTGACCCAGGTCTGTTTCTCTGTCTGTTGTCTCTGTAGAAGTTGACCCAGGTCTGTTTCTCTGTTGTCTCTGTAGATGTTGACCCAGGTCTGTTTCTCTGTCTGTTGTCTCTGTAGAAGTTGACCCAGGTCTGTTTCTCAGTCTGTTGTCTCTGTAGAAGTTGACCCAGGTCTGTTTCTCTGTCTGTTGTCTCTGTAGAAGTTGACCCAGGTCTGTTTCTCAGTCTGTTGTCTCTGTAGAAGTTGACCCAGGTCTGTTTCTCTGTCTGTTGTCTCTGTAGAAGTTGACCCAGGTCTGTTTCTCTGTCTGTTGTCTCTGTAGATGTTGACCCAGGTCTGTTTCTCTGTCTGTTGTCTCTGTAGAAGTTGACCCAGGTCTTTTTCTCAGTCTGTTGTCTCTGTAGATGTTGACCCAGGTCTGTTTCTCTGTTGTCTCTGTAGAAGTTGACCCAGGTCTGTTTCTCTGTTGTCTCTGTAGAAGTTGACCCGGGTCTGTTTCTCTGTCTGTTGTGTCTGTAGAAGTTGACCCAGGTCTGTTTCTCTGTCTGTTGTCTCTGTAGAAGTTGACCCAGGTCTGTTTCTCTGTCTGTTGTCTCTGTAGAAGTTGACCCAGGTCTTTTTCTCAGTCTGTTGTCTCTGTAGATGTTGACCCAGGTCTGTTTCTCTGTTGTCTCTGTAGAAGTTGACCCAGGTCTGTTTCTCTGTTGTCTCTGTAGAAGTTGACCCGGGTCTGTTTCTCTGTCTGTTGTGTCTGTAGAAGTTGACCCAGGTCTGTTTCTCTGTCTGTTGTCTCTGTAGAAGTTGACCCAGGTCTGTTTCTCTGTCTGTTGTCTCTGTAGATGTTGACCCAGGTCTGTTTCTCTGTCTGTTGTCTCTGTATAAGTTGACCCGGGTCTGTTTCTCTGTCTGTTGTGTCTGTAGAAGTTGACCCAGGTCTGTTTCTCTGTCTGTTGTCTCTGTAGATGTTGACCCAGGTCTGTTTCTCTGTCTGTTGTCTCTGTAGAAGTTGACCCAGGTCTGTTTCTCTGTCTGTTGTCTCTGTAGAAGTTGACCCAGGTCTGTTTCTCTGTCTGTTGTCTCTGTAGAAGTTGACCCAGGTCTGTTTCTCTGTCTGTTGTCTCTGTAGAAGTTGACCCGGGTCTGTTTCTCTGTCTGTTGTGTCTGTAGAAGTTGACCCAGGTCTGTTTCTCTGTCTGTTGTCTCTGTAGAAGTTGACCCAGGTCTGTTTCTCTGTCTGTTGTCTCTGTAGATGTTGACCCAGGTCTGTTTCTCTGTCTGTTGTCTCTGTATATGTTGACCCAGGTCTGTTTCTCTGTCTGTTGTCTCTGTAGATGTTGACCCAGGTCTGTTTCTCTGTCTGTTGTCTCTGTAGATGTTGACCCAGGTCTGTTTCTCTGTCTGTTGTCTCTGTAGAAGTTGACCCGGGTCTGTTTCTCTGTCTGTTGTGTCTGTAGAAGTTGACCCAGGTCTGTTTCTCTGTCTGTTGTCTCTGTAGAAGTTGACCCTGATCCACGTCAATAGTAACCAGTGTCTGGACAAGGCCAGTGAGGAGGACAGCCAGGTGCCCAGCGTCAGAGACTGTACACACACTCGCTCTCAACAGTGGCTGCTGCGCAACGTCACGCTGCCTGAGATCTTCTGACCGCCGCCTACCCACACACACACACACACACACACACACACACACACTGACGGAGAGAGAGAGAGAGAGTGAGAGGAGGGAAGAGGAGGAGGGCAGAAGGGACAGTCCACGCTGAATGGGATGAAGCAGGGCCCTTCTATGGTGTCTGGGAGAGGGAACATGTTTGGACTCAATGGAGGAGAGACTCATACTTTTATGAAGAGAGACTGGTGATGTTTTAAAGAGAGAGACCTGCTCCTGGAGAGACATGTTAAAGAGAGAGAGAGACTCACAGAGAGAACTTCCATGGACAAGGCAGTCTCCCCAACGCTGCAAACTCATCACTTATGTTTACCTGTGTGTGTGTGTGTGTGTGTGTGTGTGTGTGTGTGTGTGTGTGTGTGTGTGTGTGTGTGTGTGTGTGTGTGTGTGTGTGTGTGTGTGTGTGTGTGTGTGTGTGTGTGTGTGTGTGTGCGTGCGCGCGTGCGTGCGTGCGTGTGTGTGTGCAAATGCGTTCTCAAGTAAAGGTGGTGGCTCATTAGTGAAAACATTTTTTTCATTGAGTTTTGATATGAACTCTGTTGAACTCATATGAAGGAAGGGTGTGTGTGTGTGTGTTTTGAGCGAGCATGTGTGTACATGTGTTGGGATATGCCCTCCTGTTGCAGTATTGTATGACTGTGCATGTATGAGGACAGCCCCATACAGCCGCACCTAGCAGTGTCTGTCTCCCTCTAGTGTTCCTCCCCTGAGTTGCAGCCTAAAGAGGGACTCAGAGAGAGGAGATGGAGACAGAGAGGGAGGGGGAGGGGGGACTCAGAGAGAGGAGATGGAGACAGAGAGGGAGGGGGGACACAGAGAGAGGAGATGGAGACAGAGAGGGAGGGGGGAGATGGAGACAGAGAGGGAGTGGGGACAGAGAGAGGAGATGGAGACAGAGAGGGAGGGGGGACTCAGAACTCTCCAGAGAAGCACCGAGGAACAATGCGCTGAACCACAAACTGAACTGAATCCCTAATTGACAGACCTGCACTCCTACAGACAGATATAGAGACAGAAATAATATGTTTGTGATATACTGAGATTTCTATGTAGACTTTTTTACATGTCTTTGTTTATTACTGTGAGAGTTCCACAGAGCAGCAACTGTAGTTTATCTGTCTGTTTATGTCTTTAAGGTAAAGTGTTTAACATAGAGCTAATACGGCTGCTGGTTGACGTTGCCCTTAGTCACAGATCAAGACTCAGCTTACCCTCCCCAAATCCTAACCTTATCCATTATGGGTAGGAAACAAGAACTGATCTTAGATCAGTGTCAGGAGGCAACCTGATCGTCCTCCGCTAATACACACGTGTCCGTACACACACGGCCCTGGGCCTCTGCATATCTAATGTGATGGATCTAATGATCACAGTAACACA
Source organism: Oncorhynchus masou masou (assembly GCF_036934945.1). NCBI lineage: Eukaryota > Metazoa > Chordata > Actinopteri > Salmoniformes > Salmonidae > Oncorhynchus > Oncorhynchus masou. The sequence continues at coordinate 83,344,539 of NC_088240.1, read as the reverse complement.
CAGACACACACAGAAATAATCCCACATACAAACACAGGTTACACACATACACACATACAGAAATAACCACACATACAAACACGGGTTACACACATACACACATACAGAAATAAACACACATACAAACACAGGTTACACATGTACAGACATACACAAACAGAAATAACCACACATACAAACACAGGTTACACACGTACACACATACACAAACAGAAATAACACACATACAAACACAGGTTACACACGTACACACATACAGAAATAAACACACATACAAACACAGGTTACACATGTACAGACATACACAAACAGAAATAACCACACATACAAACACAGGTTACACACGTACACACATACACAAACAGAAATAACCACACATACAAACACAGGTTACACACGTACACACATACACAAACAGAAATAACCACACAAGCTGAACTAGACTGTCACTTTAATCTTCTCTATCATATCTTCTTCCTGAAGACGTCCTGGTAAAACACTCCAATGGCTCCATCCTCCATGGTGTGTGTGGGTGTGTGTGTGTGTGTGTGTGTGTGTGTGTGTGTGTGTGTGTGTGTGTGTGTGTGTGTGTGTGTGTGTGTGTGTGGTGTGTGTGTGTGTGTGTGTGTGTGTGTGTGTGTGTGTGTGTGTGTGTGTGTGTGTGTGTGTGCGTGTGCGTGCGTGTGGCGCTGTGTGTGGCGCTAACTCCATGCTAAACCCAGCCCATCAACTCCACTCTTATCAGCACATCAGTTTAATGCGGTTTCTATATCACTGAACAGCACATTGGAGCTGCATAGACTGACCAGAGGTCAGTTAAGGGCAGTATCTCTGTTTCATACATTGACTTCTATGCTTTGTATGGTTAGAATAATATGGAGGCGGTTCAGGAATGCAGTAAGTGTTTGATCATGAATGTGGGAGAGGGATGTAAGGTGTCCTACAGTATCACACTCCATAACCACTTATCTTTCTGGTCAACACAGACCTCTACTCATATCACTCCGTTACTTAACATTTCAACACCTCTCTACTCATATCACTCCTTTACTTAACATTTCAACACAGACCTCTACTCATAACACCTCTCTACTCATAACATTTCAACACAGACCTCTACTCATATCACTCCTTTACTTAACATTTCAACACCTTTCTGCTCATATCACTCCTTTACTTAACATTTCAACACCTCTCTACTCATATCACTCCTTTACTTAACATTTCAACACAGACCTCTACTCATATCACTCCTTTACTTAACATTTCAACACCTTTCTGCTCATATCACTCCTTTACTTAACATTTCAACACCTCTCTACTCATATCACTCCTTTACTTAACATTTCAACACCTTTCTGCTCATATCACTCCTTTACTTAACATTTCAACACCTTTCTGCTCATATCACTCCTTTACTTAACATTTCAACACCTCTCTACTCATATCACTCATTTACTTAACATTTCAACACAGACCTCTGCTCATATCACTCCTTTACTTAATGTTTCACTTATCATTTTGGTTTACCTCTTTTTAGTTTTTTTTGTATCACACGCGTTTATCAGTTTGCCAGTCTGAGAGATGACGTCTATCATTAACTATTTCAACCTCCTCTGTTTGGGGAGGGGTTTACACACGGTTCTGACATTTCATTGGCTCATCTTTGCTGTGGAGGTGGGTGGGGGGGGGCTTTACTTGACGGATTCATGTTTGATTGAATGACTGTACGATAAAGATGTGTGATTTCTGATTGGTGGGTTTTGACTGTGAGACGGGCGAGGACTGTTTGTATGTAAAGGATCGACTCTTGTCGGGGAGGGGTGGGGTTTGTTTGATTGACAGCTGTATGAGTTATATCCAGGCTTCCACACTGAGCTGTTTCAAACGTTGTAGAAATAAAAGTCAGAACGTTTACAGAACACCACAACGACAACATGGACTCCTGTCTCTCTCTTTACTCACATATTCATGAGACAACAGATTATCTTGAACTCCATCAGTGATCAGTCCACCAGAGATCAGTCCACCAGTGATCAGTCCACCAGAGATCAGTCCACCAGTGATCAGTCCATCAGTGATCAGTCCACCAGAGATCAGTCCATCATTGATCAGTCCACCAGAGATCAGTCCATCAATGATCAGTCCACCAGTGATCAGTCCATCAGTGATCAGTCCATCAGTGATCAGTCCACCAGTGATCAGTCCACCAGAGATCAGTCCACCAGTGATCAGTCCATCAGTGATCAGTCCATCGGTGATCAGTCCACCGGTGATCAGTCCATCAGTGATCAGTCCGCCGGTGATCAGTCCATCAGTGATCAGTCCACCGGTGATCAGTCCATCAGTGATCAGTCCACCGGTGATCAGTCCATCAGTGATCAGTGATCAGTCCATCAGTGATCAGTCCATCGGTGATCAGTCCACCGGTGATCAGTCCATCGGTGATCAGTCCATCGGTGATCAGTCCACCGGTGATCAGTCCATCGGTGATCAGTCCATCGGTGATCAGTCCACCGGTGATCAGTCCACCGGTGATCAGTCCATCAGTGATCAGTCCATCGGTGATCAGTCCACCGGTGATCAGTCCACCAGTGATCAGTCCATCAGTGATCAGTCTACTTCTATGGTTGATTCTGTGTTTCTTGACTGATCATGCTGAGAACAACATTAATGGCAGTGGTTTTTTTTACACCCATTTTGTCTGTTAGTGACCTTTCAACCTTTTGAAATCTTGTAACAACAAGAGATGATGTTCTAAAGTAATATGGTCTCTGTTAAACATTACCCACCCACCCACCCGTACCCAGTATTTAAGATGATATGATAGATTGTATGATGGACTGATGCCATCACACAAACACTGGAGAGAGGAGAGAAGAACACTACGGTAAGAGCTGCCTCCTAATGCTGACATCTGTATGAACTTGATAGGGATTATATGAAAGGTGAATATTGAGACCTTGGGTCTCTTTTTCAAAAGCGTCCTGTATAATACAACATACATTCCTCCACAATTAAGACCCCAATCAATACTTTAACTGGCCTGAACGGCACCAGAACATCAAGATGTATTTTGTTCCAGCAATACAGTGCATTAAAACTAAAAGCAGATTTACCGAGCTCGGAGACCTGGGTTCAGGTAAATGGTGTCTGTAATATAACCTCAGGTTCACCTTCGAAGAAAAGAAAAGTTAAGTTGGTCGTGTGTGGCTCAGTTGGTAGAGCATGTCAGTTACAACGCCAGGGTTGTGGGTTCAATTCCCACTGGACCAGTACAAACAAAATATGAAGATATATGTACTCACTACTGTACTCACTACTGTAAGTTGCACTGGATAAGAGTGTCTATGGAAGATTTGTTTATCCCAGAGGGGGCTGCAGTACTTATAGATCAGGGCTCTCCAGGAACATGGTTGGCGTTAAAACCTACAGGACTGTAGCTCTCCGGGAACAGGGTTGGAGTTAAAACCTACAGGACTGTAGCTCTCCGGGAACAGGGTTGGAGTTAAAACCTACAGGAGGGTAGCTCTAGGAACAGGGCTGGAGTGAAAACCTACAGGACTGTGGCTCTGCAGGAACAGGGTTGGAGTTAAAACCTACAGGACTGTAGCTCTCCGGGAACAGGGTTGGAGTTAAAACCTACAGGAGGGTAGCTCTCCGGGAACAGGGTTGGAGTTAAAACCTACAGGAGGGTAGCTCTAGGAACAGGGCTCGATGAAAACCTACAGGAGAGTAGCTCTCCAGGAACAGGGTTGGAGTTAAAACCTACAGGAGAGTAGCTCTCCAGGAACAGGGTTGGAGTTAAAACCTACAGGAGGGTAGCTCTAGGAACAGGGTTGGAGTTAAAACCTACAGGAGGGTAGCTCTAGGAACAGGGCTCGAGAAAACCTACAGGAGAGTAGCTCTCCAGGAACAGGGTTGGAGTTAAAACCTACAGGAGGGTAGCTCTAGGAACAGGGCTCGTGAAAACCTACAGGAGGGTAGCTCTAGGAACAGGGCTCGAGTGAAAACCTACAGGAGAGTAGCTCTCCAGGAACAGGGTTGGAGTTAAAACCTACAGGAGGGTAGCTCTAGGAACAGGGCTCGAGTGAAAACCTACAGGAGGGTAGCTCTAGGAACAGGGCTCGAGTGAAAACCTACAGGAGAGTAGCTCTCCAGGAACAGGGTTGGAGTTAAAACCTACAGGAGGGTAGCTCTCCGGGAACAGGGTTGGAGTTAAAACCTACAGGAGGGTAGCTCTAGGAACAGGGCTCGAGTGAAAACCTACAGGAGGGTAGCTCTAGGAACAGGGCTGGAGTGAAAACCTACAGGACTGTGGCTCTGCAGGAACAGGGTTGGAGTTAAAACCTACAGGACTGTATCTCTACAGGAACATGGTTGGAGTTAAAACCAACAGGACTGTATCTCTACAGGAACAGGGTTGGAGAGTCCTGGTTTATATCCAAGTGTTCTTGGGATCTATATAGTAGCAGATCAGATTTACTATATAGCGATGTTTTGCCGAGCCTGAGATAACTATTAGGCCAATGAAACAGCCACCTTGTGTACCTATACAGTAAAACCATCTCTGGGGAGAGAGAAGAGGGGGTGACTGCCTCTAAAAGTCTCTGGGGAGAGAGAAGAGGGGGGGGGTACTGCCTCTAAAAGTCTCTGGGGAGTGATCAGTCCACCAGAGATCAGTCCACCAGAGATCAGTCCACCAGTGATCAGTCCACCAGTGATCAGTCCATCAGTGATCAGTCCACCAGAGATCAGTCCATCATTGATCAGTCCACCAGAGATCAGTCCATCAATGATCAGTCCATCAGTGATCAGTCCACCAGTGATCAGTCCACCAGAGATCAGTCCACCGGTGATCAGTCCATCAGTGATCAGTCCGCCGGTGATCAGTCCATCAGTGATCAGTCCACCGGTGATCAGTCCATCGGTGATCAGTCCGCCGGTGATCAGTCCATCGGTGATCAGTCCACCGGTGATCAGTCCACCGGTGATCAGTCCATCGGTGATCAGTCCACCGGTGATCAGTCCATCGGTGATCAGTCCACCGGTGATCAGTCCATCGGTGATCAGTCCATCAGTGATCAGTCCACCGGTGATCAGTCCACCGGTGATCAGTCCATCAGTGATCAGTCCATCGGTGATCAGTCCACCGGTGATCAGTCCACCAGTGATCAGTCCATCGGTGATCAGTCCACCGGTGATCAGTCCACCGGTGATCAGTCCACCAGTGATCAGTCCATCGGTGATCAGTCCACCGGTGATCAGTCCACCAGTGATCAGTCCATCGGTGATCAGTCCACCGGTGATCAGTCCACCGGTGATCAGTCCATCAGTGATCAGTCTACTTCTATGGTTGATTCTGTGTTTCTTGACTGATCATGCTGAGAACAACATTAATGGCAGTGTTTTTTTTTACACCCATTTTGTCTGTTAGTGACCTTTCAACCTTTTGAAATCTTGTAACAACAAGAGATTATGTTCTAAAGTAATATGGTCTCTGTTAAACATTACCCACCCACCCACCCGTACCCAGTGTTTAAGATGATATGATAGATTGTATGATGGGCTGATGCCATCACACAAACACTGGAGAGAGGAGAGAAGAACACTACGGTAAGAGCTGCCTCCTAATGCTGACATCTGTATGAACTTGATAGGGATTATATGAAAGGTGAATATTGAGACCTTGGGTCTCTTTTTCAAAAGCGTCCTGTATAATACAACATACATTCCTCCACAATTAAGACCCCAATCAATACTTTAACTGGCCTGAACGGCACCAGAACATCAAGATGTATTTTGTTCCAGCAATACAGTGCATTAAAACTAAAAGCAGATTTACCGAGCTCGGAGACCTGGGTTCAGGTAAATGGCGTCTGTAATATAACTTCAGGTTCACCTTCGAAGAAAAGAAAAGTTAAGTTGGTCGTGTGTGGCTCAGTTGGTAGAGCATGTCAGTTACAACGCCAGGGTTGCGGGTTCAATTCCCACTGGACCAGTACAAACAAAATATGAAGATGTATGTACTCACTACTGTACTCACTACTGTAAGTTGCTCTGGATAAGAGTGTCTATGGAAGATTTGTTTATCCCAGAGGGGGCTGCAGTACTTATAGATCAGGGCTCTCCAGGAACATGGTTGGCGTTAAAACCTACAGGACTGTATCTCTACAGGAACAGGGTTGGAGTTAAAACCTACAGGACTGTAGCTCTCCGGGAACAGGGTTGGAGTTAAAACCTACAGGAGGGTAGCTCTAGGAACAGGGCTCGAGTGAAAACCTACAGGAGAGTAGCTCTCCAGGAACAGGGTTGGAGTTAAAACCTACAGGACTGTAGCTCTCCGGGAACAGGGTTGGAGTTAAAACCTACAGGAGGGTAGCTCTCCGGGAACAGGGTTGGAGTTAAAACCTACAGGAGGGTAGCTCTAGGAACAGGGCTCGAGTGAAAACCTACAGGAGAGTAGCTCTCCAGGAACAGGGTTGGAGTTAAAACCTACAGGAGAGTAGCTCTCCGGGAACAGGGTTGGAGTTAAAACCTACAGGAGGGTAGCTCTAGGAACAGGGTTGGAGTTAAAACCTACAGGAGGGTAGCTCTAGGAACAGGGCTCGAGTGAAAACCTACAGGAGAGTAGCTCTCCAGGAACAGGGTTGGAGTTAAAACCTACAGGAGGGTAGCTCTCCGGGAACAGGGTTGGAGTTAAAACCTACAGGAGGGTAGCTCTAGGAACAGGGTTGGAGTTAAAACCTACAGGACTGTATCTCTACAGGAACAGGGTTGGAGTTAAAACCTACAGGAGGGTAGCTCTCCGGGAACAGGGTTGGAGTTAAAACCTACATGAGGGTAGCTCTAGGAACAGGGCTCGAGTGAAAACCTACAGGAGAGTAGCTCTCCAGGAACAGGGTTGGAGTTAAAACCTACAGGAGGGTAGCTCTAGGAACAGGGCTCGAGTGAAAACCTACAGGAGGGTAGCTCTAGGAACAGGGCTCGAGTGAAAACCTACAGGAGAGTAGCTCTCCAGGAACAGGGTTGGAGTTAAAACCTACAGGAGGGTAGCTCTAGGAACAGGGCTCGAGTGAAAACCTACAGGAGGGTAGCTCTAGGAACAGGGCTCGAGTGAAAACCTACAGGAGAGTAGCTCTCCAGGAACAGGGTTGGAGTTAAAACCTACAGGAGGGTAGCTCTCCGGGAACAGGGTTGGAGTTAAAACCTACAGGAGGGTAGCTCTAGGAACAGGGCTCGAGTGAAAACCTACAGGAGGGTAGCTCTAGGAACAGGGCTGGAGTGAAAACCTACAGGACTGTGGCTCTGCAGGAACAGGGTTGGAGTTAAAACCTACAGGACTGTATCTCTACAGGAACATGGTTGGAGTTAAAACCAACAGGACTGTATCTCTACAGGAACAGGGTTGGAGAGTCCTGGTTTATATCCAAGTGTTCTTGCTGCTTAGATCTATATAGTAGCAGATCAGATTTACTATATAGCGATGTTTTGCCGAGCCTGAGATAACTATTAGGCCAATGAAACAGCCACCTTGTGTACCTATACAGTAAAACCATCTCTGGGGAGAGAGAAGAGGGGGTGACTGCCTCTAAAAGTCTCTGGGGAGAGAGAAGAGGGGGGGGTACTGCCTCTAAAAGTCTCTGGGGAGAGAGAAGGAGGGGCTACTGCCTCTAAAAGTCTCTGGGGAGAGAGAAGGGGGCTACTGCCTTTAAAAGTCTCTGGGGAGAGAGAAGAGGGGGGTACTGCCTCTAAAAGTCTCTGGGGAGAGAGAAGAGGGGGTACTGCCTCTAAAAGTCTCTGGGGAGAGAGAAGAGTGGGGGGGGTACTGCCTCTAAAACTCTCTGGGGAGAGAGAAGAGTGGGGGGGGGTACTGCCTCTAAAAGTCTCTTGGGATAGAGAAGGGGGGCTACTGCCTCTAAAAGTCTCTTGGGAGAGAGAAGGGGGGGTACTGCCTCTAAAAGTCTCTTGGGATAGAGAAGGGGGGCTACTGCCTCTAAAAGTCTGGGGAGAGAGAAGGGGGGCTACTGCCTCTAAAAGTCTGGGGAGAGAGGAGGGGGTACTGCCTCTAAAAGTCTCTTGGGAGAGAGAAGGGGGGCTACTGCCTCTAAAAGTCTGGGGAGAGAGGAGGGGGTACTGCTTCTAAAAGTCTCTGGGGAGAGAGAAGGGGGGGGTACTGCCTCTAAAAGTCTCTGGGGAGAGAGAAGGGGGGGTACTACCTCTAAAAGTCTCTGGGGAGAGAGAAGAGGGGGTACTGCCTCTAAAACTCTCTGGGGAGAGAGAAGAGGGGGTACTGCTTCTAAAACTCTCTGGGGAGAGAGAAGAGGGGGTACTGCCTCTAAAACTCTCTGGGGAGAGAGAAGAGGGGGTACTGCCTCTAAAACTCTCTGGGGAGAGAGAAGAGGGGGTACTGCCTCTAAAACTCTCTGGGGAGAGAGAAGAGGGGGTACTGCCTCTAAAACTCTCTGGGGAGAGAGAAGTAGGGGTACTGCCTCTAAAACTCTCTGGGAGAGAGAAGTAGGGGTACTGCCTCTAAAACTCTCTGGGGAGAGAGAAGAGGGGGTGGGTACTGCCTCTAAAACTCTCTGGGGAGAGAGAAGAGGGGGTACTGCCTCTAAAACTCTCTGGGGGAGAGAAGGGGGGGTACTGCCTCTAAAACTCTCTGGGGAGAGAGAAGAAGGGGTACTGCCTCTAAATCTCTCTGGGGAGACAGAAGATGGGGTACTGCCTCTAAAAGTCTCTGGGGAGAGAGAAGAGGGGGTACTGCCTCTAAAAGTCTCTGGGAAGAGAGAAGAAGGGGTACTGCCTCTAAAAGTCTCTGTGGAGAGAGAAGAGGGGGTACTGCCTCTAAAAGTATCTGGGGAGAGAGAAGGCAGGTACTGCCTCAAAGTCTCTGGGAAGAGAGAAGAGGGGGTACTGCCTCTAAAAGTCTCTGGGGAACATGACACTAACGATGAAGTTAATAGGTAAAAGGAATGTGAGTGTGTTTGTGTGTTTTGGGGGATGGAGGGCAAAGTAAATTCTTCACATGTGTGCATAGCGAGAACATATTGGGCATTAAAGGTAATCCAGCAATGATATTAGGTCATCATTGGACAGAGTAGATGTTGTGTTGAAGTTCTATCCTGCAGGAGAGACCAAGGTCACCTATACCCAGCTGTGGCAAGCTGTGTGTCCATGAAGAGTGAGCAGTCAATAGGTCAGCCTCTACAATTCAGAGAGGAGAGACCAAGGTCAACCATACCCAGCTGTGGCAAGCTGTGTGTCCATGAAGAGTGAGCAGTCAATAGGTCAGCCTCTACAATTCAGAGAGGAGAGACCAAGGTCACCTATACCCAGCTGTGGCAAGCTGTGTGTCCATGAAGAGTGAGCAGTCAATAGGTCAGCCTCTACAATTCAGAGAGGAGTGACCAAGTTCAACCATACCCAGCTGTGGCAAGCTGTGTGTCCATGAAGAGTAAGCAGTCAATAGGTCAGCCTCTACAATTCAGAGAGGAGAGACCAAGGTCACCTATACCCAGCTGTGGCAAGCTGTGTGTCCATGAAGAGTGAGCAGTCAATAGGTCAGCCTCTACAATTCAGAGAGGAGAGACCAAGTTCAACCATACCCAGTTGTTGCAAGCTGTGTGTCCATGAAGAGTGAGCAGTCAATAGGTCAGCCTCTACAATTCAGAGAGGAGAGACCAAGGTCAACCATACCCAGCTGTGGCAAGCTTGTGTGTCCATGAAGAGTGAGCAGTCAATAGGTCAGCCTCGACAATTCAGAGAGGAGAGACCAAGGTCACCTATACCCAGCTGTGGCAAGCTGTGTCCATGAAGAGTGAGCTGTCAATAGGTCAGCCTCTACAATTCAGAGAGGAGAGACCAAGGTCAACCATACCCAGCTGTGGCAAGCTGTGTGTCCATGAAGAGTGAGCAGTCAATAGGTCAGCCTCTACAATTCAGAGAGGAGGACATTCCTACTGATCAAAGGTAAGAGGAAGGATCCGACACCATTCTTCCATCATTTGGTGTTTTGTTGATGGTGGTGGAGATCTGGTGACTGAGACACAGACAGACTGTCTGACAGACAGACAGACAGACAGACAGACCCTTTAAACCCACTATGCTCCTTTGAGACTCCTCTTTCAAAGTCACAGAGATCTCTTCTTCTAGCCATGGTAATCAAAATAATTGGCAACTGGTCATTTTCATACATGGCCCTAAGCATGATGGGATGTTAATTGCTTAATTAACTCAGGAACCACACATGTGTGGAAGCACCTGCTTTCAATATACTTTGTATCCCTCATTTCCTCAAGCGTTTCCTTTATTTTGGCAGTACCTGTAGATTGTTAAGACTCTAACTTGAAATATCTATTTAATTTTTATATTTGTTGTCTCAATAGTTGGTTGAAGACAATTTCATCACTTTTGTGAAAAATGAGTTGAGGTTTGGAGGACTGAGTCAGAAGCAGAATGAGAAAGTGGTTGACAGTGCAGATGAGAAGCAGCTTGCTGACATACTGGAGAAAAGAGCCTTTAGGGCTCAATTTGCATTGTCTACCCTGTGCTCAGAATATACAGATCAATGCAAAGTTTAGTTTGTGAAACTTTGATATCACATACCCCTTGATATTATTTGTAAGTATCTTGTAAAATGTTTTAGGTATATGTCCTCGTAAATCTAATTTGCATAATATAAAAAACACAATCCGTCAGTTTAAACTAGAAATATAATATTTTTTTGCATCTCAATCCACTGCATCCGCCTATGTCACACTTCCGATCTGCGGCGAAAGGTGACAGAGCTGGAGTAGTGTTTGTCAGACCATGAGACATCCTGAAAAATCGGTCTTCTCACAAAATCGTCTGTGGTGTCCGAATGGTTTGGCCTACAAACTATTATTTCCTTTATGGAAAGGAATGAATAAGAATATGTACATCTGTACATATAAATACATGGATGAGCGATGGCCGAACGGCATAGGCAAGATGCAGTAGATGATATAGAGTACAGTATATACATATGAGATGAGTAATGTAGGGTATGTAAACATTATATGAAGTGGCATTGTTAAAAGTGACTAGTGATACATTTATTACATCCAATGTTTAATTGTTAAAGTGGGAAGAGATTTGAGTCAGTATGTTGGCATCAAATCAAAGTTTATTTGTCACGTGCGCTGAATTCAACAGGTGTATGTAGACCTTACAGTGAAATGCTTACAGGCTCTAACCAATAGTGCAAAAAAAGTGTTAGGTGAACAGTAGTGAGGCTATAAAAGTAGCAAGGCTACATACAGACACCGGTTAGTCAGGCTGATTGAGGTAGCATGTACATGTAGATATGGTTAAAGTGACTATGCATATATGATGAACAGAGAGTAGCAGTAGCTTAAAAAGAGGGGTTGGCGGGTGGTGGGACACAATGCAGATAGCCCGGTTAGCCAATGTGCGGGAGCACTGATTGGTCGGGTCAATTAAGGTGGTATGTACATGAATGTATAGTTAAAGTGACTATGCATATAAGATAAACAGAGAGTAGCAGCAGCGTAAAAGAGGGGTTGGCGGGTGGTGGGACACAATGTAGTAGAGAGAACAGTCTATAACTGGGGTGGCTGGGGTCTTTGACAATTGTTAGGGCCTTCCTCTGACACTGCCTGGTGTAGAGGTCCTGAATGGCAGGCAGCTTAGCCCCAGTGATGTACGGTCAGAGGCCGTGCAGTTGCCATACCAGGCAGTGATGCAACCAGTGAGGATACTCTCGATAGTGCAGCTGTGGAACCTTTTGAGGATCTCAGGACCCATACCAAATCTTTTTAGTTTCCTTAGGGGGAATAGGCTTTGTCGTGGTGTGTTTGGACCATTCTAGTTTGTTGTTGATGTGGACACCAAGGAACTTGAAGCTCTCAACCTGCTCCACTACAGCCCCGTCGATGAGAATGGGGGCGTGCTCAGTTCTCCTTTTCCTGTAATCCACAATCATCTCCTTAGTCTTGGTTATGTCGAGGGATAGGTTGTTATTCTGGCACCACGGAGTGTGGTGGATGTTAGTGATGGTTGTTTGGCACTCAATGTTAGTGATGGCTGTTTAACAGTCTGATGGCCTTGAGATAGAAGCTGTTTTTCAGTCTCTCGGTCCCAGCTTTGATGCACCTGTACTGACCTCGCCTTCTGGATGATAGCAGGGTGAACAGGCAGTGGCTCGGGCGGGTGTTGTCCTTGATGATCTTTTTGGCCTTCCTGTGACATCGGGTGGTGTAGGTGTTCTGGAGGGCAGGTAGTTTGCCCCCGGTGATGCGTTGTGCAGACCTCACTACCCTCTGGAGAGCGTTGCGGTTGTGGGCGGAGCAGTTGCCGTACCAGGCGGTGATACAGCCCGATAGATGCTACAGATTATGCATCTGTAAAAGTTTGTGAGTGTTTATGGTGACAAGAATGTAGTCTCCACAAATGCAGAAAATTGCCTTTAAATTTCAATCTCGCTGCTCTTCCTTGATGCAGATTTAATCTAGGCACAAAAGTTTCCCATTTGAACACATTCTGGTAATAGGAGCAAGGCATCACAATGAAATCTAAATTAACCCATGAAAAAACTATAATTACAATAATAAGAATGTTGACATATTTTGTTTCATCAGATGCCTGTGAGCTCACACCAGACATCCAGCGCTCTTTCTGACAGAAGGAAACAGAAAGATGGTGCACATAACAGACAAATGGACTGACTATCCTGAGCACCCAGAGAGGTTAAACCAGTAGTCTCAGATGCTGTGTAGAGGGCCTCTTTCTGGGCACTGCTACTGGGAGGCAGAGTGGGAGGGTTATGGGGCTTTTGCAGAGTTGGCATATAACGGACTCCCTAGAATGGAGGGGCTAATAACTGTTTGATTGGCTACAAAGAGTTGTCCAGTAATCTGCACTGCACTCATGAGTCTTATGGTGCCTATCATAATGTAAACAACATATCCATACCTGGCCCTCTCTCGATTTTGTCTCGTGCCTAACAACACCGTGCCAATATATCCTATAAATCACGGCTTCTCTATCACTTAAATCTCCAGGTCTCGTCTTCACAAAGCTCTTCAGAACCTCCTTAGTTACAATGAGACCTTATCCTGCTGTGTTCGTGTTATTTATTCAATCTTCATGTGCGTCAGTAATGTACATACTCGATCACATTACCCATTCAAGTCAAAGTAACAGCGTTAAACAGATCTCTCTCGCTGTGCTCAGTGGTAGACACACACAATGGTGTATTGGTGGTAATATGTATCCTCTGTCACGATCATGAGTCATTTGATTTCCCAGCAGGTGTAGGTGTGTCTCTCTGTGACCTTAAAACAGAAATGGATAAACCAGTCAATTGAAAAAGCACAATCTAGTAAAAAGAAATATGGCACCTGTTGGACTTTGAGTCTGTCATATGAGGTGCGTCGGGAGTGATAGAACAGAGTTACTACATTACCTGAGAGAGTTTGAGTCTGTCATATGAGGTGCGTCGGGAGTGGTAGAACAGAGTTACTACATTACCTGAGAGAGTTTGAGTCTGTCATATGAGGTGCGTCGGGAGTGATAGAACAGAGTTACTACATTACCTGAGAGAGTTTGAGTCTGTCATATGAGGTGCGTCGGGAGTGGTAGAACAGAGTTACTACATTACCTGAGAGAGTTTGAGTCTGTCATATGAGGTGCGTCGGGAGTGGTAGAACAGAATTACTACATTACCTGAGAGAGTTTGAGTCTGTCATATGAGGTGCGTTGGGAGTGGTAGAACAGAACGGCGAGAGGAGAGGAACTGACTGAGGTAAGAACTGCAGCCTGTATTTATTTTGAAATACATCCAATATATAATGATTTTCATGGAACACAATTGTACTGTACTTTTGTGAGGCTACATGGGTGTAAAAACTCAGCTAGCCTACTGTGTGTCTGGAGGATAACTGGACAATTCAAAACAACTACAGGTGGTTGACAGATTCCACATCTGGATACTCCTCTAATTTCTTTAAAAATCTGACTTCTCTATTCCTTCCCCAGTGTGAGAGAACTGCCTCTAAAATGAGCCTCTCTGGGGAGAGAGAGGAGGGGGACACTGCCTCTAAAATTAGCCTCTCTGGGGAGAGAGGAGGGGGACACTGCCTCTAAAATTAGCCTCTCTGGGGAGAGAGAGGAGGGGGACACTGCCTCTAAAATTAGCCTCTCTGGGGAGAGAGAGGAGGGGGACACTGGCTCTAAAATGAGCCTCTCTGGGGAGAGAGAGGAGGGGGACACTGGCTCTAAAATGAGCCTCTCTGGGGAGAGAGGAGGGGGACACTGCCTCTAAAATGAGCCTCTCTGGGGAGAGAGAGGAGGGGGATACTGCCTCTAAAATGAGCCTCTCTGGGGGGAGAGAGGAGGGGAACACTGCCTCTAAAATGAGCCTCTCTGGGGAGAGAGAGGAGGGGGTCACTGCCTCTAAAATGAGCCTCTCTGGGGAGAGGATGGGGACACTGCCTCTAAAATGAGCCTCTCTGGGGAGAGAGAGGAGGGGGACACTGCCTCTAAAACAAGTGGTTTTGAGGAACCGGACAGTGACAATGGAGCTAAAAGGTAAGAAACATCCCATTATTCTTAGGGTCATGTATGAAAATGCCCAGTTGCCCATTATTCTGGTTACCATGGCTAGAAGAAGAGATCTCAGTGACTTTGAAAGAGGGATCTTAAAGGAGCATAGGGGCTTTAAAGGGGGGTGTTTGTGTGTTTTTACTGACATTGCAGTCATGCATCTTGTATACTACAGTGTCAACATATTTGACTTTTTAGTGATGTATAATAATTCATACATTGTAGAAAACAGCATTAATTAGGAGAGTGGAGTTTAATGAGACCATTTGTGTTGCCCTGAAGACCAATCCAACAGGAGAGACCAGTCACCTGTACCCAGCTGTCTGTCCACGAAGAGTGACAAGTCTATGGGTCATCCAACAGGAGAGACCAGTCTCACCTGTACCCAGCTGTCTGTCCACGAAGAGTGACAAGTCTATGGGTCATCCAACAGGAGAGACCAAGTCTCACCTGTACCCAGCTGTCTGTCCACGAAGAGTGACAAGTCTATGGGTCATCCAACAGGAGAGACAAGTCTCACCTGTACCCAGCTGTCTGTCCACGAAGAGTGACAAGTCTATGGGTCATCCAACAGGAGAGACCAGTCTCACCTGTACCCAGCTGTCTGTCCACGAAGAGTGACAAGTCTATGGGTCATCCAACAGGAGAGACCAGTCTCACCTGTACCCAGCTGTCTGTCCACGAAGAGTGACAAGTCTATGGGTCATCCAACAGGAGAGACCAGTCTCACCTGTACCCAGCTGTCTGTCCACGAAGAGTGACAAGTCTATGGGTCATCCAACAGGAGAGACCAGTCTCATCAGTACCCAGCTGTCTGTCCACGAAGAGTGACAAGTCTATGGGTCATCCAACAGGAGAGACCAGTCTCACCTGTACCCAGCTGTCTGTCCACGAAGAGTGACAAGTCTATGGGTCATCCAACAGGAGAGACCAGTCTCATCTGTACCCAGCTGTCTGTCCACGAAGAGTGACAAGTCTATGGGTCATCCAACAGGAGAGACCAGTCTCACCTGTACCCAGCTGTCTGTCCACGAAGAGTGACAAGTCTATGGGTCATCCAACAGGAGAGACCAGTCTCACCTGTACCCAGCTGTCTGTCCACGAAGAGTGACAAGTCTATGGGTCATCCAACAGGAGAGACCAGTCTCACCTGTACCCAGCTGTCTGTCCACGAAGAGTGACAAGTCTATGGGTCATCCAACAGGAGAGACCAGTCTCACCTGTACCCAGCTGTCTGTCCACGAAGAGTGACAAGTCTATGGGTCATCCAACAGGAGAGACCAGTCTCACCTGTACCCAGCTGTCTGTCCACGAAGAGTGACAAGTCTATGGGTCATCCAACAGGAGAGACCAGTCTCACCTGTACCCAGCTGTCTGTCCATGAAGAGTGACAAGTCTATGGGTCATCCAACAGGAGAGACCAGTCTCACCTGTACCCAGCTGTCTGTCCATGAAGAGTGACAAGTCTATGGGTCAATCAATAGAGTTCAGAAAAGGAACCATTTCCACTGAACAAATGTACAAATCAGGGACGTAATGGATGTGAATGTAGTTGACATTCACCTTTCTATTTTGTAAGTAGCGGAATGCACCAATAGACCCACTCATTCTGTGTTTACGTTTCTTGTCTCCGGCGTCAGCGTTTACCCACCTTGTTCCATCACCATACAGATGCCTCATGCTTTCCCCCTATTGGCTGGTTCCAAAAGAATTCATCACTTTCTGCCTGCACCCCTTTACATTTGAAGAAACCTTCTGAACGTGTTGCCTGTAGAAGTGGTCAGAAAGTGACGTTTTGAACCTGAATGCCCAAACATTGGTCTCATCCTACCATGAGACTTACATGTCTTCATCAATAACAAAATAGAAATGTTGACTTTGATATCATTTGAAAGCGTAAAAACGGTGTTATGAAAATATTTTATAATTTCTTTAAAAAAATATGTATACCATTTTTCTACCGTTAACGGAAATGATCTGAAAACGCATGAACTGATTTTTCTCCTATGTTGTAGCTTAGACCCTATTTTACATTGTCTGAGGTGTTTATGTTGTGCCCAGCATCAGTTGAGACACAGCATTCTCTTGAATACAAGGGTGGGTGTCATTTCAATCATAGAAACAGAAATCATAGAATGGGCCTATACCTTCAGAAAGATGGCCGCCAGTCCACCCACGTCGAATGTCAACTTGAATGGGAATGTCTATTCTATATATTTCTATTAGTTCAATAGGTTTCCTATGATTGACAGTTCAATATAAAACAATGATACTCAAGTCAACATGCTCTGATGTGTGGACCTCCAACCATCTTTGTAGTACGGTTTGAAAGTAGAAATGTTTGTTCATTTATCAGCCAAAATATGACACCCATTCTGTATTTAAGAAGAGCATGCTGTGTCTCAACTGATGGTGGGTACAACACAACCACCTCTGATAATGTACAATAGGGTCTAAGCTACAACATACACTCAGTGACTAGTTTACACCCCGTTCACTCTCCTACAGACAGTGAGTCATGTGGCTGTGGCTTGCTATATAAAGCAGGCGGACAGGCATCAAGGCATTCAGTTACTGTTTGATTGAACATTAGAATGGGCAAAACGAGTGACCTAAGTGACTGAGCGTGGTATGAGCGTTGGTGCCAGGCGCGCCGGCCTCGTGGGCTTTTCAAGCACAACAGTGTCTAGGGTTTACCGAGAATGTAGCGACAAACAAAAAACATCCAGTCAGCGTCAGTCCTGCGGGCGAAAACAGCTCGTTGATGAGAGGTTGAAGGAGCATAGCAATAATCGTGCAAGCTAGCAGGCAGGCCACAAACAGGTAAATAACGGTGCAGTACAACAGTGGTGTGCAGAACAGCATCTCGGAATGCACAACTCGTCGGTCCTTGTCACGGATGGGCTATTGCAGCAGACCACACCGGGTTCCACTCCTATCACCTAAAAACAGGAAGCGGCTCCAGTGGGCACTCCATCACCAACACTGGACAACTGAGGAGTGGAAAAACATTGCCTGTTCCAACGAATTCCGGTTCCTTTTGCATCATGCTGATGGCAGAGTCAGGATTTGGCATGAGTCCATGGCCCCATCCTGCCTGGTGTCAATGGTACAGGCAGGTGGCGGTGGTGTAATAGTGTAGGGAATTTTTTCCTGGCACACGTTAGGTCCCTTGATACCAATTGAGCTATGTCTCCATGCCCCAAAGAATTCAGGCTGTTCTGGAGGCAAAGGGGGGTCCGACGCGGTACTAAATTGGTGTATCTAATAAACTGCCCACTGAGTGTATATGAACATGAAAATAACCTAAGCTTATGTGTTTTTAGATCATTGATGTGCAAGGCCCAGGTTGGGAGAATACTGTGAAAATTATGATAATACGATTTTTAGTGTAAGAGCTGTTTGAAAAGCGCCTGAAATTTCTGCCTGTTTGGTCGGAGGGAGTTTTGGCCTTCCATGGTGATATGGGGTAAATTAGTTAATTGACCATTAAGAAAGACGGTCCCAAACCTCTCTGCCAATAACAGCTCATTTTCAGTTTTCCCCTCCCACCCAAACCGAGACAGCCCTAGCTACATTCTTGCTTGAGAAATTGCTCTTTACTAAGAAGCCATTTTTGTTTCTTTTGCACCATTTTAATTGAAAACAATCACAGTAGGGTACTTAATTGTTACCCAGAAATGATTTGATATTGGGATAAAATTGGCTGCATTGGAACTTTAAATGTACAAAAATGTAAATGTTTGAAAGAAATTATAAAATAGTTTGACAACCCTGTTTGTAAGTGTCGTGTCTTTACTATCATTAACTGAAGACTGATAGTTTTTATCAAATATTCTCTGTAATTAGTTATTACGCGATCAGCTATGTTAGAGCCGATTTGGACATATTTGTGTAAAAGACTGAACATATGGAGCTCCATGTATATTTGTGTAAATATATTAAATATTAATGTAAATGATGAAATATTAGGTACGTACCATTATGATTTATATTTACCTGATTTGAGATATATTCATTTGTTGTTTGTGTAACTCAGTTTTTGTCCCCCCCTCTTGCCTATTCATTGTATTGTGGTAAGTGTGTTAGGATAAAGGCAGGAAGTTGGGCCTTCGGGAGAGGGAGTCCTTGCTAGATGCGGGAGCGGTATAGTTTTTTGACCATACATCCATACATACAAACATACATACAGACAGGTCATAATATGTATTTTCCATATCAAGTATTCTCTGCTTTAAGTTGATTGGAGAATAATTTATTTGTTAGATATAAGAAGAATAAACATTTTTGTTGCACCATATCCCTGGATGTCATCGAATGTTTGGCCGTTTGGGAAACCTTGAGTGTGGACTGTATGCGTACCAAACAACCCCGCTTCAGGCTTGGGCAGTGGCTATGGTAAAGGCGAAAGGAAGCCACTACATTCAAGTCAAAAAACTCCGTGAAGGATTACTATCGGAAGGAAATCTCCGGTTCGGACACACGCTGGATATTGTTGTATTTGTAATTGCATTCGGATCGCAAGGACAGCTCGCTTGGAAGGATTTGAACTCCTAGAATTCGCCAGCCGTGAGTAACCACTGCGAATGAATGAGCTGCCCTGTTCAATGCGATCGTTTGATCATGCATATTATGGAAGCGCAAACGTGCTTTTAATTGGAATGTTTGATCAACTTGGGAATGGAATTCAAAACACAGCGTTGTGAAAACAATTAAGAAGTTTAAGTTTGGGTAACACTGAGATCCTACGCACAATGTAGGTTAATCTTATGTCTAATATTTGGCCTCACGTGTAAATGCAATGCAACGAATGCAATCTAAGGATCTAAAGCCACCTGTGTGTTTAAACTTCATTAAAGGGACAACTGATAATGGGATGAAATGTTTAAAACGCATATAAAATGCCGAACTTGCACATGTGCAATTTAAAATGGGTCAATATGCTGAAATGGAGGACTGTTTTAAAGCATTAAAGGAGGTCTAAAGGGGCATTACGTTTAACAATCAAAAACCAACAACTGTGTCATTGTAAATTGAGTGAACTAAAAGTGAATGATGGAGGATGAAATCCCAAATAAGACTCCACTGGAGAGGGCAGAGGAGCATCTAAATTCACTCTATGCAGCCCGGAGAGGCAAACTTGGAGTGTGTACACGTAAAATGAATGAAATAAAAGCCCTTCTTGTTGATGGAGGAAACATTGAAACTGTGGATGAGAGTCTTGAAGCATTTCATGCTGTTCTCAATGACTTTAAGAATGCTCATGATTCTGTGCTAGAGCTGGTCACAGAGGAGGAACACGAACAGGAGAGCATTAACTATTATCAACCAAGAATGAGAACTTATGAACATTTCCTGAAAGAGGTGGAAATATGGAAAAAAGCTGAAATTGAGCCACAAACGCTCATTGAACCACATGACAGCATTTCCAATGTGTCAAAAACATCAAGTAAAACAAAGTATTCTAAGACTGCTTCCTCAGTGTCCTCTGCACGCCTAAAAGCTGAAGCAGAACGAGCAGCTCTACTAGCTCGCCAAGCATCATTACAGGACAAGCATGCATTGGAACTGGAGAAAGCTCAACTGGAACAACAGAAAGCTCAACTGAATGTTAGGATGGAAAAAATGGCACTGGAAACGGACATAGCAGCATATAATGCCAAACTGAAGGTCCTGGAGAGTGACTCAACTTCTCAATCCCATGTTGTGGCAGCCCATTTTCTAAGCCAAGAAGATGGAATGAACTCTTACTTTGAGAACCAGGAACCCAAGGTCTATAAGGAACCTGAACCATCACCTGTTGAGTTTGCTGCATTAGGTGCAGTTCCAAAGACCCCGCTACAAAGAGTTTTACAACCGACCACAAAGCCATCAAAACCTATTCAGAAAACAGCCATAAACCACACCCTTCAGCAGCCAACATCAAGGTCTAGCAATCAACACGGAATCAACACTGCGGGTATCAGCCATGATAACCTCTCTACTGTCATGCAAAGGCAGAATGAAATTGCTGACCTCCTTGTACTACAGCACAAACAGGCCACACTCCCTGTTAGGGAGATACCTATGTTTGACGGTGATCCTCTAAACTTTAGGCCATTTATGCGTGCATTTGAGCATGGTATAGAAGATAAGACCAGCAGTCACCAGGATAGGCTCTATTACCTGGAACAGTACACCTCTGGTCAGCCCAAGGATCTGGTCCGTAGTTGTCTGCATATGGAAGCCAGAAGAGGATATGCAGAGGCTAAGAGGTTGTTAAAGGAACACTTTGGCAATGAAATCAAAGTCACCACTGCTTACATGGAAAAAGCTTGGAACTGGACAAACATCAAACCGGATGATGGAAAGGGACTAGGTGGCTATGCACTCTATCTTAGAGGATGCTGTAACGCTATGCAAGACCTACAGAACATGGAAGAGCTTAATCTTCCCTCCAACATAAAGTTGATCATGTCAAAACTTCCCTACAAACTAAGAGAGAAATGGAGGTCTACGGCATGTGATATTTTAGAGAGAAGCCACCTGAGGGCCCAGTTCAGTGACCTTGTGACGTTCATGGAAAAACAGGCCAAAATACTGCAGGATCCTTTGTACGGAGATATCCAAGATCCCCTGATCAACAAAAGGTTTTTTAAAACCAAAACAGAAGCTGACTTTAAGCAGCAGTTCAAGTCCAAGAGTAGGGGAAGCAGCTTTGCCACTGCAGTAGCTGTAGTGGCAGATTGTGACCCTGAAAAACCTCTAAAAGAACAAACATTCAAAGTCAAGAAACCAGGCACCTACCCTTCTTATTCTCCCAGTATCTCATGTGTATTTTGCGCTGGTGAGCATTTCCTGGTCGACTGCCAACAGGTGAAGGCACAGCCACACGAAGCCAAGGTTGAGTTTCTGAGATCAAAAGGCCTTTGTTTTGGCTGTTTGATGAGAGGACACTTAAGCAAAGAATGTAAAAGAAGGATGACCTGTCAGAAATGTCAAAGAAAGCACCCCACGATCCTGCACATTGAAGGAAGAGAGAGATTTAGATCTCTGAAGGCCGATACGAGGGGTGTAGCAGTAAAGCGGGAGGAGACTGTCAGCAGTGCTCTTGTTTCACTGGAAGCTGGTGAAGATACCGGGGCCGGTACAGATTGTGCACTTGCGATTGTGCCAGTTCAAGTAAAGATGGCAAATGGAAGCAGGTCTACGTTAACCTATGCATTTCTCGATTCTGGTAGCTCAGCAACATTTTGTACGGAGAGACTCATGAGGCAGTTGCAAGCTAAAGGCAGTGAGACTGAAATTCTGCTACGCACAATGGGGCAGGAGAGTCCTACCAAGAGCTTTGAGATATCTGGATTAGAGATTGGCAATGTGGAAGGTGACACATTTCTTGCATTACCAAAGGTCTACACCCAAAATAAGATCCCAGTGACAAGAGAAAATATTCCCACTCAGAAAGATCTCAAAAGGTGGCCATACCTGAAAGAGGTTCAGTTGAAGGAAATTGACGCCGACGTCGAACTCCTGATTGGCGTAAATGCTCCAAAGGCAATGGAACCCTGGAAAATCATAAATAGTCAAGGCAACGGACCGTATGCAGTGAAAACCCTCTTTGGATGGGTGATGAACGGTCCTCTTAACAATTGTACCATGGCAGAAGAATCTGGGCATCCTACGGTGATGGCCAATCGTATCTCAATGGCCGACCTGGGGGTTCTTCTTGTAAATCAGTACAACCATGACTTCCCTGAGAGAGGGTATGAAGAGAAAAGTGAGATGTCAGCTGAGGATCGTAGGTTTATGGAGATCATATCAAGCTCCATAACCCTCAAAGACCATCACTACTACTTACCGTTGCCCTTTCGCAAAAAAGATGTAGTCCTGCCAAACAATCGTGACATGGCAAAGCAGCGGGCTCTAAATATTATCAGGAAGTTCAAGAAGGACAAAGGTTACGCTGCAGAGTACAAAGGCTTCATGGAAGAGATGATAACAAAAGGTTACGCCGAGAAGGTACCACAAGAACAGCTCCTCAGAGAGAAAGGCAAGGTATGGTACATACCACACCACGCCGTTCACCATAAACGCAAAGGAACGATACGAGTAGTGTTTGACTGTTCATCATCCTATAAAGGTACATCTCTTAACAGTGAACTCCTTCAAGGCCCTGACTTGGCAAACACGCTTATAGGAGTCTTGCTAAGATTTCGGCAAGAACACATTGCCATGATGGCAGACATCGAAGGAATGTTCCATCAAGTACGTGTCCATGAAGATTACTTAGACTTCCTGCGATTCCTATGGTGGCCGGACGGTGATACTAACAAAAGATTGGAGGAGTACAGAATGAAGGTTCATCTTTTCGGTGCTATATCCTCTCCAAGTTGTGCAAACTTTGCACTGCGAAAGACTGCAGAAGACAACTGTGAGAGGTACAATGAAGAGGTGATTCAAACAGTCAAGTCCAACTTCTATGTTGATGACTGCCTCAAGTCAGTGGCCACAGAAGAACAAGCCATAGCCCTCACAAAAAACCTCAGGGTTGTGTGCTCTCAGGGTGGGTTCAAATTGACCAAGTGGGTCAGCAACAGCCGCACTGTGCTGGCTTCTATCCCTGATGAACACAAAGCCAAGCAGATAAAGGAATTGGACCTGGACAGAGAAAAGCTGCCTGTTGAAAGAGCACTTGGAATCCGATGGAACATTGAAAGAGATGCATTTACCTTCCGGGTCACTGTCAAGAACAGACCCCTTACAAGAAGAGGTATTCTCTCAACTGTCAGCTCTATTTATGATCCATTAGGTTTCCTCGCCCCATTTGTATTAAAGGCAAAGCAAATTCTTCAAGTGCTCTGCAAGCTAAAGTGTGGATGGGACGAAGTCATCCCTGAAGAACACTTTATTTCATGGCAGAGATGGCTCTCAGAGCTGGACCAGCTCTCCAGATTCCAGATAGACAGGTGTATGAAGCCTGAGAACTTTGGTCAAGTCATGACGGCACAGCTGCATCACTTCGGTGATGCAAGTGAACAAGGTTATGGCACGGCAAGCTACCTTAGGTTCACAAACGGTACGGAAAAGGTTCACATTGCATTCATCCTGGGGAAATCAAGGGTGACTCCACTCAAGCAGATGACAATCCCCAGACTGGAACTTGCTGCAGCAACATTGGCAGTGCGAGTGGACAGGATGTTAAGGTTGGAGCTCCAGATTGAACTTGAGGAGTCAACTTTTGGACTGACAGCCAGTCTGTGCTAAAATACATCCGCAATGATACCAAGAGATTCCATACCTTTGTGGCTAATAGGGTTGCTATGATCCGTGACCTATCGAAAGCAAAACAGTGGAGGTATTTGAACTCCAAACACAACCCAGCCGATGATGCCTCAAGAGGATTACATGTTGAAATGTTCCTGAACTCAAAGAGATGGCGCAATGGACCAGAATTCCTGGAGAAACCAGAAACTCAATGGCCGAAAGTCCCCGAGGAGCTTAACTCCATCCCTCCGGATGATCCAGAGGTGAGGGAAGACGTAATCGTAAACAGTACAAGTGTGGAAGAAAAGAGTCCAACCAGCAAACTGATTGAGTACTATTCAACATGGAACAGCTTGAAGAAAGCAGTTGCCTGGATGCTGAAACTGAAGAAACGTCTTCTACAGTTAAGCCAGAAAAGGA
The DNA here is from genome assembly GCF_036934945.1 of Oncorhynchus masou masou. Taxonomy (NCBI): domain Eukaryota; kingdom Metazoa; phylum Chordata; class Actinopteri; order Salmoniformes; family Salmonidae; genus Oncorhynchus; species Oncorhynchus masou. Next base: position 83,320,287 of record NC_088240.1, on the reverse strand, counting down.
AAATTCTCTCTCAAACTGATCCAGATCAGAGTCTGACAAACTCACTGAAGGAACAAATTGACAAGTTCAAACTGACGTTTGGAAAAGAAAGTCTGTCTGTGGATGACCTAGATGAAGCAGAAAAGGTCATCATCCGATTTGAACAACGACAGCACTTTAAACAAGAAATTGCACTAGTTGTGAAAGGAAAACAATGTGCCAAGAGAAGTGGCTCAATCTGTAAGCTTGATCCAATTGTTGACAATGGCATTCTGAGAGTAGGAGGAAGGTTAAGCAAAGCTGCTATGCCTACGGAACTAAAGAATCCTATGATCCTTCCAAAAGACTCCTACATCTCTAGACTGATCTTACTCCATATCCATGAGCAGGTTGGCCACTCTGGGAGAGGTCACATGCTTTCTAGACTTCGCCAGCGATATTGGATACCCTGTGCCAACTCTTTAGCAAGGAAGATCCTTAAGAGCTGTGTCTTTTGCAGGCGGATGCAAGCTAGAGCTGGAGAACAGAAGATGGCCGACCTTCCACAAGATCGGGTGTCACCTGATTTGCCGCCTTTCACCCATGTGGGCATAGATTACTTCGGCCCCATAGAGGTGAAGCGAGGCCGCGTTCATGTGAAGCGGTATGGTGTGATCTTTACTTGCCTTGTGAGTCGAGCTGTCCATCTAGAAGTTGCTAGTTATCTGGATACTGATTCCTGCATCAATGCCCTGCGCAGGTTTATCTGTCGAAGGGGCCCAGTAACAAGTATCAGAACAGACAATGGCACCAACTTTGTTGGAACACACAGAGAGCTAGAAGAAGCTATGAAAGAGCTGGATCACAGCAAGATTCAAAATGAATTACTGAAGGAAGGAGTGACATGGTCATTCAACCCTCCCTCTGGAGCCCACCATGGGGGGGTATGGGAGAGGTTGATCCGACTGGTGAAAAAGATCCTCTATTCAGTCCTTAAAGAGCAAGTACTGGATGATGAGGCTTTGCAGACCGCCTTGTGTGAAGTTGAGGCGATTATGAACGACAGACCAATCACTACTGTAACAAATGACCCTAATGATTTAGAACCCCTGACTCCGAACCATCTGCTTCATCTGAAAGCTAAGCCAGTCCTGCCACCAGGACTATTCCAGAGAAGCGACCTATACACACGAAGGAGATGGAAGCAAGTACAATATATCACTGACCTCTTCTGGAAGAGATGGATCAGGGAGTATCTTCCACTTATGCAGGAGCGGAACAAGTGGAACAAAACTAAGAGAAACTTCAGTCCTGGTGACCTCGTGGTCATCGTCGATGACACCGCCCCAAGGAACTCCTGGCTAATGGGGCGTGTGGTGGAGGCCTTGCCAGGGGCCAAAGGTCTTGTCCGGAGCGTCATGGTTAAGACTAAGACCAATATCTTACAGAGACCTATCAATAAACTCTGTCTGCTCCTTGAGGCGACTGAGTGAAACACACACACACACACACACAGTGCTCCATCTTAGAATCACGTGCACCTCTGATTCGTTGATGTCGTACTCTTACATTCTTTGATGTCATACATTTTTGGACGTCAAACTCTTGACATTTTTGGAAGTTGAACACCTTTACACTTCAACTCAGACTGAGATCTATGGACTCTTTTTCTATATGGCACCTTGTATATTTGTATATAGCTATGAACTGTAATAGTGCTCTGGTATAGAATGTTTTGTGTATTGGCTCTATGTCTGAATATTAAGTAATTGTTGTGCATTCAGGCAGTCAACAATTAGGGGCCGGTATGTTAGAGCCGATTTGGACATATTTGTGTAAAAGACTGAACATATGGAGCTCCATGTATATTTGTGTAAATATATTAAATATTAATGTAAATGATGAAATATTAGGTACGTACCATTATGATTTATATTTACCTGATTTGAGATATATTCATTTGTTGTTTGTGTAACTCAGTTTTTGTCCCCCCTCTTGCCTATTCATTGTATTGTGGTAAGTGTGTTAGGATAAAGGCAGGAAGTTGGGCCTTCGGGAGAGGGAGTCCTTGCTAGATGCGGGAGCGGTATAGTAGTTTTTTGACCATACATCCATACATCCATACATACATCCATACATACAAACATACATACAGACAGGTCATAATATGTATTTTCCATATCAAGTATTCTCTGCTTTAAGTTGATTGGAGAATAATTTATTTGTTAGATATAAGAAGAATAAACATTTTTGTTGCACCATATCCCTGGATGTCATCGAATGTTTGGCCGTTTGGGAAACCTTGAGTGTGGACTGTATGCGTACCAAACAACCCCGCTTCAGGCTTGGGCAGTGGCTATGGTAAAGGCGAAAGGAAGCCACTACAAGCTAATTAATCACGTAACTAATTAACTAGGAAGTCGGGGCACCAATGAAAAATATTCAGATTACAAAGTTATAATTTCCTAAAATAACTTTTCAGATATTTTATCTGATCAACTAGTCTTCGAATTAATGAATTATTTACTTTACCTCACGTTAGTCTCATTCCAAACGTCGTAAATTGTTGGTTATCTGCAAAAACCCAGTCTTCACTATGAGTCATCCATACATCAATTGTCTTAAATCATTTATTTATTACTAACTAAGTAATTCACAGAAATGCATAAACAAACAAACAAACAAGGTAAATGTGGTTACATGAAATGATAGGAGAATGTGCCCTAGTGGGCTAAACCGGCATGGCGGCTTGTTAGACAAAAGGGGAAGTGGGGGTCGACTAAGAAGTCACTACAGAGTGATAATTATAACAATTGAAATACTAATCCTTTGCACATGAACGCTCACTCATTCGGGAACAATTGCAATCAATATATATATTTACGCTCAGTGTGTCGTCTTGATCGCTGGTGAAAAGTTCATTTCTTTTGTAGAATTGTCCGTCTCGCTCCCTCACTCTCTCGGTTGTGGTTAGAGGGGATTGTTCAGGGTGACGTTATAGAATGGATGTTTCGGCGGTTGTCGTTCAATGATACCGAATTCCTAGCTGCAGACTAGTAATTAATATCAAAGATTATTCTTATTCTGTCGGTATTGATAGTCTAAGAGTTTAACCACGTGGTATGGTTAAAAGATTCAGCAATGGTTTACAACCTTTGTCCTCCTAATGGAGAAAAACATGGTGTGCAACCTTTAGCCATCTCATAATTGAGTTAAGCTCGGTCTGCTGATCGAAAAGGGAGACTCTGTCCATAGGACAACAATCAGTCGTATATTGCACAAATCTGGCCTTTATGGAAGAGTGGCAAGAAGAAAGCCATTTCTTAAAGATATCCATAAAAAGTGTCATTTAAAGTTTGCCACAAGCCACCTGGGAGACACACCAAACATGTGGAAGAAGGTGCTCTGGTCAGATGAAACCAAAATTGAACTTTTTGGCAACAATGCAAAACGTTATGTTTGGCATAAAAGCAACACAGCTCATCACCCTGACCACATCATCCCCACTGTCAAACATGGTGGTGGCAGCATCATTGTTTGGGCCTGCTTTTCTTCAGCAGGGACAGGGAAGATGGTTAAAATTGATGGGAAGATGGATGGAGCCAAATACAGGACCATTCTGGAAGAAAACCTGATGGAGTCTGCAAAAGAGGAATGGGAAAAAATGTCAGTCTCTCGATGTGCAAAACTGATGGAGACATACCCCAAGCGACTTACAGCTGTAATCGCAGCAAATGGTGGCGCTACAAAGTATTAACTTAAGGGGGCTGAATAATTTTGCACGCCCAATTTTTCAGTTTTTGATTTGTTAAAAAAGTTTGAAATATCCAATAAATGTCGTTCCACTTCATGATTGTGTCCCACTTGTTGTTGATTCTTCACAAAAAAAACACAGTTTTATATCTTTATGTTTGAAGCCTGAAATGTGGCAAAAGGTCGCAAAGTTCAAGGGGGCCGAATACTTTCGCAAGGCACTGTATTCTAAACACAATATTACACATTGTTTGTCTGCATAATTTAAATCTAAAATTCATTTGAATAAGACAAAGTCCACTTGATCAAGAGTTGTTGCTCTAGTATTCTATGGTGCCACTGACATCAATGACAATTATAGTGCCAGCAACTAGTGCAGCAATCTAAGGGTGTGGTGAATTTATATTCACATAGCTTCTAAGGACACATACTGTACATAAGGTTTACATGCCAAATTTCATGGCCACATGTCCATCGGTTCAGTTCTTATAGCCTGAGTAGCCAACTAGTAGACAGTTGTTGCCCATGATGAAATCATCGAACCTGCTGGTTCCTGAAGCACCCAAGTCTAGAAGTAGTCTAGCTAATGCGTTATCTAGCTAGCATCGCAAATTAAACATTTCGCTAGCTAACTACAATAGAATGGAAGATATAACTCAAACATGGTCCTGTTTTATTAATTGCTGATCAATGGACTGTTAGCAAGCTCTCCTCTGCAACATTGTTATTGGGGTACGGGAATATTAGATTTGCCTTAAAATGTTAAGTTAATTGTCACTGAAGTATGTGGTTACTACTGGTTTCAGATCCAAGGCCAGAGAAACTGTCCACCATATTGTGGGCTCAGAGTGATGCCACGCAACTGTAGTACCCTTTTTCCTAACCAGGATGAATTCTGGTTGTCAGGGGTCTAAAGGGGAGGTCTGGGCCATCTAACTAAAATAAATAACCCCAGATGTGTTCTCATTCCCTATTCAACTACTCTTAGTATAGCCTGACCCGTTATCTGACCACTACAAAAAAACGTACACCAAGCAATGTCTGGGCTGAGAATTTGTATTAATAATATGTATGAATAAGAAAAACGTATCTTATACCGTCTGGCCTTCATAAGAGAATCCAAAGTTTAATGACCAATAAAATGAACAAGATATGGTCACTTGCAATAAAATTATTCACTCAACCAATAACCAAAACTGTTGATTCTCCGGAGGACCTTGAACAGCCCCACAAACCAGGGGCTCAGCTTCTTACAGGGCAGGCGGAGTGGGAGGTTCCTGGTGGAGAGCCAGACACGATCACCAGGATGGAACACGGGAGCCTCAATGTGGTGGCGATCCACCTGTTCCTTCTGGAGGCAGACAGCTCACTGGAGCCTCACTTGGGCATCATTCCAAACCTCATCTGCGTGCCTGAACCACTCGTCTACCGCAGGAGCTTCGATCTGGCTCAGAGTCCATGGAGCCAGGCCTGGCCTGGAGCCAGATCAGTCAGGCCTGGCATGGAGTCCATGGAGCCAGGCCTGGCCTGGAGCCAGATCAGTCAGGCCTGGCATGGAGTCCATGGAGCCAGGCCTGGCCTGGAGCCAGATCAGTCAGGCCTGGCATGGAGTCCATGGAGCCAGGCCTAGCCTGGAGCCAGATCAGTCAGGCCTGGCATGGAGTCCATGGAGCCAGGCCTGGCCTGGAGCCAGATCAGTCAGGCCTGGCATGGAGTCCATGGAGCCAGGCCTGGCCTGGAGCCAGATCAGTCAGGCCTGGCATGGAGTCCATGGAGCCAGGCCTGGCCTGGAGCCAGATCAGTCAGGCCTGGCATGGAGTCCATGGAGCCAGGCCTGGCCTGGAGCCAGATCAGTCAGGCCTGGCATGGAGTCCATGGAGCCAGGCCTGGCTGATAACCCAGAACACACTGGAAAGGATTCTGCCCGGTGGAGGAGTGACACAATGAATTCTGGGCGTCCTCCGCCCAGGGAAGGAATCGGGCCCATTCCCCTGCCGCTCATGGCAGTGACTTCTCAAGAACCTCCCCAGTTCCTGATTCATCCTCTCCCCCTGCCCGTTAGACTCAGGCTTGTACCCGGAAGTGAGGTTGACTTTGACCCCCAGCTTCTCCACGAAGGCTTTCCATACCCGTGATGTGAATTGGGGGCCATGGTCAGAGAGGATGTCATTGCGAAGGCCATAGTTCTGGAAGACCTGCTGGAACATTGCCTCATCGACCTGGAGAGCGGTAGGGAGACCAGAGAGGGATAAAATGGCAGATTTTGAGAATCTGTCCACACCAACCATAATAGTGGTGAAACCATCAGATGGAGGGAGATCAGTAACGAAATCTAAGGACAGATGGGACCAAGGCTGCTGAGGCACAGGAAGGGGGAGGAGTTTCCCTGCTGGAGCGTGTCAAGGGATTTTGTTTGGGCACATACGGAGCATGAATTGACATAGCGGGCGACGTCCTGTGCCAAGGTGGGCCACCAGTACTTCACAGAGATGAAATAGTGCGGGTAATAGCTGGGTGTCCAGCGGCAAGCAAGAGATGTGTGTGTCCAGGTCAACAGCCGATCCCTCAGCTCCGTGGGGACGTAGGTGTGCTCCGGGAGACAGGTAGCAGGCACGGGTTCCCTCTCAGAAGGCTGGCGGATGTCCAAATCTACGTCCCAAAACACGGGGCCAATGATATGGGAGGATGTAATGGTGGGCTGGAGAGCACTCACAGGACTCTCAACTGACGTAGAACCACAAGGTAAGAGAAAGAAGGTCTACAGACATCCGAGTGCCCATGCAGTGATTTTCATCCTCGACCAGGAGATGGTGGGGTCATGACTTTGGAGCCAGTGGAGGCCGAGGTTGCCTTTGTGTACGGAAACCCTGGTGATGAGGAAGGTGAGAGTGGGTGTGATGTGCGTGATAGTGCCGGATCTCAATGGTTGGTTATCCAAGGCTTGAACCGGGAAAGGAGAGGAGAACGGGTATGTGGTGATGTTCGAGGAGACAAAGGTCTGGTCGATAAAATTCCCTGTGGCTCCGGAGTAGCCCACTCCAACGCCCGCACAGTTAGCAGAGAAATTACCATGGCAAGCCTGGGTTGCCAAGAGTGTGCAAAACTGTCTTGAACTTGATTTAACACTTTTTTTGGTTACCACATGATTCCATATGTGTTATTTCATAGTTTTAATGTCTTCACTATTATTCTACAATGTAGAAAATAGTAAAAATAAAGAAAAACCCTGGAATGGGTAGGTTTGTCCAAACTTATTATTTTTTTGTTGATATTTTTGTTTGAATTTTACCCCCTTTTTCTCCCCAATTTCGTGGTGTCAAATTGTTAGTAGCTACTATCTTGCCTCACCGCTACAACTCCCGTACGGGCTCGGGAGAGACGAAGGTTGAAAGTCATGCGTCCTCCGATACACAACCCAACCAAGCCACACTGCTTCTCAACACAGCGCGCATCCAACCCGGAAGCCAGCCGCACCAATGTGTAGGCAGAAACACCGTGCACCTGGCAACCTTGGTTAGCGCACACTGCGCCGGCCCGCCACAGGAGTCGCTGGTGCGCGATGAAAGCCCTCCCTAACCCGGACGATGCGTCGCCCCACGGAAGTCCCGGTCGCAGCCGGTTACGACAGAGCCTGGGCGCGAACCCAGAGTCTCTGGTGGCACAGCTGGCGCTGCAGTACAGCGCCCTTAACCACATGTCCAAACTTTTGTCTGGTACTGTAAGTTAAGATATGTACCATGGGCCTGCATCACTTATTGGCCAATCAGTGCCATTATTTTTGACTGAGTTTCTAAGACTAATAGGTTTCATCCCTAATAAAACTAGCAGCACTGAGGTCCTTGAAGCCTGGGTTTGAATACTCCCTGGCAAACCAAAACGTATAAAAACATCTTGGATAGGCCCACATCATGTCACATACCTTTTTTAAATGATTGTTTCAACAGATGTTCGAAGCCAACATCATCACTTTTATGTAGAGTGAGTTGAAGAGGTCCGAGAGACTTCTGAGTCCATGCTCTGAGAGTCAGGGAGAAGATAAGGAAGTGGTGGACATTGAAGATGAGAAGAAGCAGAGGAGTGCCAGAGAGGCAGCTCTAAAGATCACGCTGCACGTCCTGATGAACATGGATCAGGAGCTCGCGGACACACTGGAGAAACCTAAGTGCTCTATGCTTTAGTCTTCAATGCCTCATGGCTCATTCTTGAATTGCAGTGGCATTTGTGTCCCTTGTCTTTTCAACCATGAAAAACACTTTAAAATGACAAATAGGTACACATCATCATCTGTTCATCCATTGTAAAACTTAATGCAAGTCCTTTATACTGCATTGGTTAAAGTACCTGGGACAAGCAAATAGTCTTTCCCCAATATTGATGAGTAGAGTTGTAGTGACATGTCTTGGGGTATAGAGATGTCTGTCTATTCTTTTGAATGCTAGAAAGTCAACTAAAGTATTTCACATATTTTATAGATTAATGAAATGAATATCACTCATTACAAAGATATACAAGGACCTTGAGCAGTCCAGTGGCAAACCGTTATCCGGGGAGGAGTCTATATTAAAGACAATTCTTAGCTAATCACACTCTTTTATTAGGTCATCAATTTGAGGATTCCGTAGATAATTTGTTGTCTAAATACACAGTGTCATTGGTGTTCCTCAATTTAAATTAAGGGAAATTACATTGTGAGCTAAATAAGTAATCCTATGACTTTAGTAAATCATTTCTTTAAGGGTACATTACCTTATATTTTAGCATCTGTGGCCTCCATTCGAGAACATTCTCAATTACCAAAAATGTGTAATTTGTGTTAGTACTCCTACTGGTGGCACAATGTTATCATAATAGAACAATTATTCAAAGTCATTAAGCTGCCATATTAGTTGATTTAGAATGGGAAGATGTTTTAAATCTAGAAACATTATTTTTTTCTTTCTGAAATGCCATGCCCAAATGCACCAGCCTTTGAAGAATGAACCCCATGTATGCACAGAGAGGAATGTCACGGAGAACTTCTGCAAATACACTCTCCCTAATCTACATGTCTATATTTAATTTCTCTTCTTTGAGCTATTCTGTTTGCAAAAGCACACAACGTATAAGAGAGGCATATACTGTTGTTTGGTTGAAAGTATACACTGTAATAGATAGCTGCTTGTAACCCTGAATGTATCTGAAGCAACACGTTAACATTAATGATATTTAAATTGTCAGGTCTTTTGGGTGAGCTTAATGTGTGCCAACTTAGACTCAAGTCCAACATGAAGAGGAGGTGTGAGCGTGTCTTTGAGGGAATAGCAAAACAGGGAAACCCAACCCTTCTCAATTAGATCTACACAGAGCTCTATATCACGGAGGGTGGAAGTGGACAGGTCAATATGGAACATGAAGTGAGACAGATTGAGATGTCATCTAGATGAGCGTCAACACGAGATACCAATCAAGTACAACAACATCTATAAACCCTTACCTGGACAAGACAAATGTATCAGAACAGTGCTGACAAAGGGAGTCGCTGGCATTGGAAAAATGGTCTCCATGCAAAGTTCATTCTAGACTGGGCTGAAGAAAAAGCAAATCATGATGTCCACTTGATATTTTCACTCCCTTTTCGGGAGCTGAATCTGATGAAGAAAAACACAGCTTGGTTGAACTTCTCAATCACTTCTTCATAGAAACTAAAGAATCAGGGATAACAGACTTTGAAAAGTACAAAGTTCTGTTTGTCTTTGATGGTCTGGATGAGTGTCGACTTCCTCTAGACTTTCAGAATAATGAGTGCTGTTGTGATGTCACAGAGCCAACTTCAATGCATGTCCTACTGACAAACCTCATCAAGGGAAATCTCCTTCCCTCTTCTCTCCTCTGGATCACCTCTCGACTTGCAGCAGCCAATCAGATCCTTCCTGAATGTGTTGACCGTGTCACAGAAGAACGAGGGTTTAACGACCCACAGAAAGAAGAGTACTTCAGGAAGAGAATCTGTGATGTGAACCTGGCCAACAAAATCATAAAGCATTTGAAATCTTCAAGGAGCATTTACATCATGTGCCACATACCAGTCTTCAGTTGGATTTCAGCCACAGTTCTCGAGGAAATGTTGCGTGAAGCAGAAAGTGAAGATTTGCCCAAGACTCTGACTCAAATGTACACACAATTCCTGGTGTTTCAGACCAAACAGAGTGGTCAGAAGTATCTTGGAGATCTTGCATTGGATCGTTATTGGAATTAAACTACCATCCTAGCACTGGGAAAACAGGCTTTTCCGCAGCTGGAAAAGGGCAATCTGATCTTCTATGAGGAAGACCTGAGAGAGTGTGGCATTGATGTCACAGAAGTGTCAGTGTACTCAGAAGTCTGCACAGAGATCTTTAGAGAGGAGCTTGGGCTGCACCAGGAGAAGGTCTACTGCTTTGTGCGTCTGAGCATTCAAGAGTTTCTGGCAGCTTTATACATGTTTCTCACATTCAACAATGACACTGTAAATGTCTGAACAAAACACAACCAGGAAACTTCAGACAGCCAAAGACACAGCTGTAACAATCCTCTACAAGAGTGCAGTGGACAAGGCCTTACAGAGTGAGAAGGGACATCTGGACCTTTTCCACCGCTTCTTTCTCGGCCTTTCACTGGAGTCCAATCAGACTCTTCTTCGAGGCCTTCTGACACAGACAGGAAGCAGCTCAGATACCAATGAGAAAACAGTCAGATACATCAAGGAGAAGTTCAGAGAGAATCCCTCTCCAGAGAGATGCATCAATCTGTTCCACTGTCTGAATGAGCTAAATGACCATTCACTAGTAGAGGAGATTCAAAGCTACGTGAGCTCAGGAAGTCTCTCTGAAGAAGAACTCTCTCCTGCACAGTGGTCAGCTCTTCTCTTTGTGTTGCTGACCTCAGAAGAGGAGCTGGATGTGTTTGACCTGAAGAAGTACATCAGATCAGATGAAGGTCTTGTGAGGCTGCTGCCAGTGGTCAAGGCATCCAGAACAGCTCCGTAAGTACTTTAAATTAAAACGTTTGTCATCAGACAGTACACTAATATAAACAAAGATATGGGTTGATTTCTTAACACATAGTGAGTGGTATTTTTCTTCCTAAGGCTGAATGGATGAAACCTCACAGAGAAATGCTGTGTCATTGGCCTCAGTTCTCCGCTCAGACTCCTCACACCTGAGAGAGCTGGACCTGAGTGACAATGACCTACAGGATTCAGGAATGGAGCTGCTCTCTGCTGGACTGAAGAATCCACTCTGTCCACTGGAGAAACTCAAGTAAACAACAAATCCAGGAATCGGGTCAAATTGTATGAAATAAAGTTTCAAGAGCTGTTCATAAAGTTTATGATGACCCCATATGAATTTCAATCACTCTTACTTTCTCTTCAGGCTGAAGCAATGTCACATCAAAAACAGTAAAGCATTGGCTTCAGTTTTCTGCTCAAACTCAAGTCTGATAGAGCTGGACCTGAGTGACAGTGACCTGCAGGATTCAGGAGGGATACAACTCTCTGTTGGACTGGGGAATCCAAGTTGTAAACTAAAGATACTTAGGTTAGTCTTTCACACTGTGTTTATTATCTAACCTTACTGTTGACCCTACCCTAACTGTACCCCTTACAGTTAATATTCTGAGATTATGTACACATACTTTCTCAAAAAATGATAATATTATACTAAATATTCACGACCAATCTGGTAGACTCTTATTTATTGAACATCTAGATGACATGAGTGTATATTTCTCTGGGAGTGAGATGTTTCTTTCTGCAGGCTGTCATTCTGTGGAGTCACAGAGGAAGGTTGGGCTTTTCTAGCTTCAGCTGTCAGCTCAAATCCCTCCCACCTGAGAGAGTTGGACCTGAGCTACAATAACCCTGGAGACTCAGGGAAACTGCTCTCTACTCTACTGGAGGATCCACGCTATAAACTGCAAACACTCAGGTAAAAACATTAACATTGGTTATTATTTCCCATCAAAAGATAAGTCCTTGATTCTAACTGTCTGTTCTTCTGCTGTTCTTCCAGTGTGAACCATGATTCAGAGTGCTGGTTAAAATCAGCACTGAGAAAAGTCTCAATACCATTTGGAATCAGAGTAAAATTACTGTTGTTTAATGTTACCCAGGGATAACATTTATTTGGAATATACTTATACTTGATTTTCAAAAATGTTACCAATACTTTATGATCTAAATAACTTGAAATAAAACTACACAGCAATGCCAAACTATTATCTTTATGTGTTATGTATCATCAGATGCCTGTGAGCTCACACCAGACCTCAACACCATACACCCTCAACTGTACCTGACTCGGGGGAACAGGAAGGTGGTGCATGACTCCAAAGGACATCAGAAAAACTATCCTGAGCACCCAGAGAGGTTTGACCAGTGGACTCAGATGCTGTGTAGAGAGCCTCTTTCTGGGCGCTGCTACTGGGAGGCAGAGTGAGAGGGTTATGGGGCTTATGTAGGGCTGACATATAGAAGACTTGTTAGGAAAGGAGGGAATAATGTCTGTGTGATTGGCTACGATGACATGTCCTGGAGTTTGTACTGCAATGACAAGTCCTATGATACCTTTCATAACATAAAGAGCACCCCCATCATTTTACCGTCCTCCAGCTCCCGCAGAGTAGGAGTGTATCTGGATTGGCAAGGTGGTACCCTGTCCTCCTACAGTGTTTCCTCTGACACACTGACCCACCTGCACACATTCCACGCCACCTTCACTGAGCCACGTTACATGGTGCTATGGCCTTGACTCAGCTATTACCCTGTGCAGAGTAAGACAGTTCTGAGTCCTCAGGCAAGTCACCTCCTGCTCCAGCACACATGTTCTAGTCCTGTTTATACCTGGAGCTAAAACATAGCTTTGTCCTGATCTTGTCCACATTCTGATTGTGCCTACATTTTTAGACAGGTGCAGACAATCAAAAAACACATTACCTGATTGTGATCAGATCTTCCTTCCCACCTCCGGAGGCAGACAGGCACCCATTGTGTCTGAATATATTTACAAGTGTAGATGGATCCGGACAGTAAAACCATTTAAATCATCATCATCCCACCCTCTAAATCAGGCCCCCTTTTGAAGGCCCTCGGATCACCCCCCCCCCCCCCTAAAAAAACAACAACTAATGAACTTAAGTCGGGTTCTCAACTTACTGTCGAATAGTAGAATACAAGAGACCATTTCAAAATCATTTGCATACAAGAAGGGACAAGGAAATATGGTCACTATGCCGACACAGTGGACGGATGAAAGGCACATTTTAATACCATGTGTAGATGCATATCTGACCAAGTGGGCACAATCTGAAAGTGAAAGGACGTGTTGGAACATGGACACAGCCTGACTTCAGGACTCTAAATCAGCATTTTTTCTCTCTGTGTTTTTAGTGTAAATAGCCTTAAGAAATGCTGCAGGAAAAATAGAAATGTTTAGTCATTTGTCATTGTTATTTTATTAATGTGGTTTGTACATCTGTTTGTCTTTCTGCCCTTTGAAATGTGTTATCCAACAGGTTAATGTATGGTGTGAGTAGCCTTATTAGAAAACTAAATAGAATCGATCAATAAGTGCATTGATTGATGTTTTTATTGAACGATGTATCTCTCTAGGGATAAGTTCCAGTGCACTCTGCAGAGTGGGAGCGTCCCCATCCCCTCTCTGCAGAGTGGGAGCGTCCCCATCCCCTCTCTGCAGAGTGGGAGCGTCCCCATCCCCTCTCTGCAGAGTGGGAGCGTCCCCATCCCCTCTCTGCAGAGTGGGAGCGTCCCCATCCCCTCTCTGCAGAGTGGGAACGTCCCCATCCCCTCTCTGCAGAGTGGGAGCGTCCCCATCCCCTCTCTGCAGAGTGGGAGCGTCCCCATCCCCTCTCTGCAGAGTGGGAGCGTCCCCATCCCCTCTCTGCAGAGTGGGAGCGTCCCCATCCCCTCTCTGCAGAGTGGGAGCGTCCCCATCCCCTCTCTGCAGAGTGGGAGCGTCCCCATCCCCTCTCTGCAGAGTGGGAGCGTCCCCATCCCCTCTCTGCAGAGTGGGAGCGTCCCCATCCCCTCTCTGCAGAGTGGGAGCGTCCCCATCCCCTCTCTGCAGAGTGGGAGCGTCCCCATCCCCTCTCTGCAGAGTGGGAGCGTCCCCATCCCCTCTCTGCAGAGTGGGAGCGTCCCCATCCCCTCTCTGCAGAGTGGGAGCGTCCCCATCCCCTCTCTGCAGAGTGGGAGCGTCCCCATCCCCTCTCTGCAGAGTGGGAGCGTCCCCATCCCCCCTCTGCAGTGTGGGAACGTCCCCATCCCCCCTCTGCAGAGTGGGAGCGTCCCCATCCCCTCTCTGCAGTGGGAACGTCCCCATCCCCTCTCTGCAGAGTGGGAGCGTCCCCATCCCCTCTCTGCAGAGTGGGAGCGTCCCCATCCCCTCTCTGCAGAGTGGGAGCGTCCCCATCCCCTCTCTGCAGAGTGGGAGCGTCCCCATCCCCTCTCTGCAGAGTGGGAGCGTCCCCATCCCCTCTCTGCAGAGTGGGAACGTCCCCATCCCCTCTCTGCAGAGTGGGAGCGTCCCCATCCCCTCTCTGCAGAGTGGGAGCGTCCCCATCCCCCTCTGCAGAGTGGGAGCGTCCCCATCCCCCTCTGCAGAGTGGGAACGTCCCCATCCCCCCTCTGCAGAGTGGGAACGTCCCCATCCCCCCTCTGCAGAGTGGGAGCGTCCCCATCCCCCCTCTGCAGAGTGGGAGCGTCCCCATCCCCCTCTGCAGAGTGGGAGCGTCCCCATCCCCTCTCTGCAGAGTGGGAACGTCCCCATCCCCCTCTGTCGTGCTCTGTGACTTGTTTAGACAATGACTTCAATATCAAGTGTTTGCCTATAATGCTCAAATCAGTTTGGTTAACGATTGATTGTTGAGGGAAAATAGAACAAAATGTATGTGATGATCAGCCTGAAAATGAAGGAGTTGTTATTGTTGAGCAACACCAGGAGGACACCATCTGAGTTCAAACAGTCATGTTTATTGTCTCAGTGTGTTCCAGGGTCAGGTGACGTCAGTGTGAGGTGAGGGAAGTGAGCCAACAGTAGGACTCCAACCGTCTCAGGATAAATAACCAGTCCTCCCAACCTCAGACAGCTAACGCTTTGGCCACATAAGATGATGTCGTGCTTCACATACAGAGTACTCAATCAGAATACATACCTGTACATCGTTTACTTGGTGTAAACAGTTACATTTATAATGTGAAAGTTCATCCTCCTCCCATAAATGTGGAGTGAATGTGTGTGTGTGTGTAACCCGGGGTATGTATGTGATAGATTATAATAGCATGTAGTTAGTACAGGCCAGGAACCACTACCGTATTACCGTGACATGTAACAACTACAGCCCTTTAGATTACATTCACCTTACAGCAGCACTGACATCAACCTGTGTGTGTGTGTGTGTGTGTGTGTGTGTGTGTGTGTGTGTGTGTGTGTGTGTGTGTGTGTGTGTGTGTGTGTGTGTGTGTGTGTGTGTGTGTGTGTGTGTGTGTGTGTGTGTGTGTGTGTGTGTGTGTGTGTGTGTGTGTGTGTGTGTGTGTGTGTGTGTGTGTGTGCTGTAGATGATCGCCCCCTCCGCATGTGTTAGAGAGCAAAACATAAACTTGAGCTGAAAACTAATCTGTTTTTAAATGTAAAAACATCAACACAGGAAGTTCCACCTCTCAGCACAGGAAGTGCCTGCATACAGTACTCATTGCCACATCAACAGAACTCCCAAGCATGACAATGCATCATACAACACGTAACCATAGAGATAATAAAACAGTATTATATTAATGAGAACAGTAAAGATGATAAAAACCAAAAACGCTAAGTGTTAATATTGGTGGCATCTGGAGGGCACCAGTGTGGTACAGGCTTTAGTTCCCTTATTAAATCCTGCATTACTTGAATCAGATGTGTTAATGCTGGGCTGGAACTAAACCCTGCCCATCCAGTAGCTCTCCAGGGTTAGTTAATTGACTCAGTGCTCCATTGCAGCGTACAACGTGTGACCCATTCTGAACTTTAACCTTCACAAAAGTGCCAGGTAGAGGGGGCAGAAAGGATTGGGGGAGAAAGATACATCCCACCTTAGGCAGGTCTGTAGATTTGGTACTAGGGGGTCTTATATGTGTACATAGAATGGATAGAAGAGACCCATGTTCTACAATCCACATGTCCCATCCCTTATTGCGGCACAATAATCTTTCCCATTGCTGAATGTGTGGAGCACTGAAAGAGGCACCGCGTTCTGCCAGATGATTAAACATTCAGTATTAATATGGTGGCCCAGTATACATATTGTGGACCATTTATTTGATTTGTAATGTAAATCTTTTCTATGGTCTCATATGTGTTGGGGGAGTGGAGGGTCTCGACTCCATGGTCTGAAAAGTAGCTTCATCAGGCTGATGGCATCGTGGGTAACCTCCCCTCACACCCTGCCACTCCGCCTGGGAGATCCCGTAGAGCTCGGGAGGAGCACAAGGGAGGAAAGGGTGCTTCTCCCAGGTAATCAGCCTATAAGAAGCCAAGGGACAGGCACCCAGCCAATGAGAAACCAGGAGACACTCCACCTCTCACTCGCTCACCCTCTTCAGCACCGAGGGAGTGGTGTCCATGAAGGACCTGGCAGGGTGTTGTGGCCAGGTAGACTGTACAGGGGTGGGCTGGGCAGAGTTGGGGCTCATCAGCATGGCACTGTAGATGTTGGAGGCTACCACCAGGATACAGAGCAGGATAGGACCGATGATCGCCCCCTCCAGACCCAGATAGTATGCTCCTCCTGCCACTGCTAGACCAGTCAGATACGGGTGGCCACCACTGTGGGGGGAGACAGACATCAACACACACTTACTTTAATATCATAACAGATTAGATTTCTCTCTCTTACACACTGATCTCATAAACAGTGAATAAGCACAAACACGTATACACACACACACACACACACACACACACACACACACACACACACACACACACACACACACACACACACACACACACACACACTCGTACCCTGATATATCGGAGTAGATGGCTGTGTCTACGAAGTAGGTGGGCAGCAGATGGAAGAGTAGCAGTAGCAAGGCTTTGACCCCCTCTCCCTGGGCCAGCCACAGGTCACACACAGCGGGCAGCGCTGCCCAGTACGTCCCCAGGAATGGCACTGCACCCAGGATAGCTGCCAGGGCTGAAGGGGGCGAGGGAAGAGGACACATGGAACATGTTTGACAATAGTAAGACAGAAGACTGGAATAGAACAGTCCTGTTATACAAGTTATTCATCTAATAGTTTGGACACAAGGAGGGTTTTCCTCGTCTCCAGTCTAGTCAGTCAAACATCAGCAAGTTAAGATGTTCTATTTAATCAGTCAGTTTTGAACACACTCACCAGAGGGGATGAAGACGATGTGGATGCCGAAGATGGTGTGTGTCAGCCAGGTGTAGAGACCATAGAACCCTGCCATCTTCAGAGAGGCATCAAACACCCCTCTAAAACACACACAATTAAACAAATATATGTTATAATATTTCAAATGTCAAATGTGTGCAGTGTGTGGACGTGTTTGGAAATATTCTTGTGGGGACCAGAAGTTTAGGTGTAGGAGCTAAGGTTAGGTGTAGGAGCTAAGGTTAGGTTTAGGAGCTAGGGTTAGGTTTAGGAGCTAGGGTTAGGTTTAAGGAGCTAGGGTTAGGTTTAGGAGCTAAGGTTAGGTTAGGTTTAAGAGCTAGGTTTAGGAGCTAGGGTTAGATTTAGGAGCTAGGGTTAGGTTTAGGAGCTAGGGTTAGGTTTAGGAACTAGGGTTAGGTTTAGTGTTCAGGTTAGGTTTAAGAGCTAGGGTTAGGTTTAGGAACTAGGGTTAGGTTTAGGAGCTAGGGTTAGGTTTAGGAGCTCGGGTTAGGTTTAGGAGCTAGGGTTAGGTTTAGTGTTCAGGTTAGGTTTTTGGTTTAATTTGAGGGTTATAGTTATGGTTAGTGTAAGTGTATGGGTTAGGGTAAGTGTACGGGTTAGGGTAAGTGTTACGGGTTAGGGAAAATAGGATTTAGAATGGGACTGAATTGTGTGTCCCCACAAGGTTACTGTACAAGACTGTGCGTGTGTGTGTGTGCTGTGTGTGTACCTGATGGCCTCCTCTACAGACTGTCCTATGATGTTAGAGGATGGTCCGGGCTGGGACAGAGGAGTGAGGCTGATCACCCATTTGACAGGCTCGTAGTACTCTCCACTGGAACTCAGCAGGTAGAACAACGTGGTCAGGAATATCACCTACACATAAACACACAAAAGGACACACACAACAGTGTAAATATTAAGGTATGAAGGGGGAGGCACACAGAGAGAGCTATATGTGTGTGTGTGTGTGTGTGTGTTACCAGGCTGAGGGCGAAGTTGAGTAGAGCTGTGCCGCTGTGGAAGAGGACAGTGAGGAGTGTGGTCGTTGTGGAGATCAGCAGTCCAACGTTCCGACTCATCACCACCCACAGAGACTCCACTATCTATAACAGAGAATACACACGTTACACACACACACACACACACACACACACACACACACACACACACACACACACACACACACACACACACACACACACACACACACACACGTGTACTCACAGAGAGCAGTGTTTCTATGTTCTCCTGAGCGAAGGAGGCAATGTCCTGCCAGTCTAAGATCTCTCCCAGCCAGCTGTTCTGTCTCTGGACAAGCTTCTGACCACCACTACGGTTACGCCCTCCTGTATGGGTTACATTCTGAGACAGAAATGCCATACAGACATACATGTAAGCACACAGACACACACACAGACATACATGTAACCACACAGACACGCACACACGTGCGCACACACACACAGACATACACGTAAGCACCCAGACACACACACAGACATACACGTAAGCACCCAGACACACACACGCACACACACACACACACGCAGACGGTGTTGGAAGAGTGAGACATGCATGAATGTATAGTGTAGTTCTGGTCTGTGTTTATAAGGGGTAATCAGTGTTTCAGTCTATATATTCTCAAGTCAAACATGAAGATGTGACCATGTGAACCCCCGATACTATGGTCTGATGGACCAGGCCACCCCCTGCGTTACCTTGACAAACCAGGAGTGGTACAGCCTGTCCCACAGTTCCAGAACCTGCTTCTCTATGACAGCTGTGTGGTTCCCCTTTTCACCAAGCATCTTATGGAGCTACACATACACCACACACACACAATCAGTGATTTTACCAGTGTGTCTCCACCCCCCTCCCTCTCTTTCCATCTCTCTCCTGTTGTCTCTCTTACCTTGAATGTTATCCATTCTCGACCGTGCTGGTAGACGTTAGTGGCAGCTGAGTTCATAGCTTTCTGGATGACCTGTGCCTCAGGGAGCCAACTGGAGGAGAGAGAAAGAGCCAGGGACTGATTTACCAATAAAGCACCCTGTTCAGCTGTTGAGTGATGTCTATGAGGAGCCAGGGGGTTATCACCACAGGGTGGTGTGATGTCTATGAGGGGCAGGGGGTTATCACCACAGGGTGGTGTGATGTCTATGAGGAGCCAGGGGGTTATCACCACAGGGTGGTGTGATGTCTATGAGGAGCCAGGGGGTTATCACCACAGGGTGGTGTGATGTCTATGAGGAGCCAGGGGGTTATTACCACAGGGTGGTGTGATGTCTATGAGGAGCCAGGGGTTATCACCACAGGGTGGTGTGATGTCTATGAGGAGCCAGGGGGTTATCACCACAGGGTGGTGTGATGTCTATGAGGAGCCAGGGGGTTATTACCACAGGGTGGTGTGATGTCTATGAGGAGCCAGGGGGTTATCACCACAGGGTGGTGTGATGTCTATGAGGAGCCAGGGGGTTATCACCACAGGGTGGTGTGATGTCTATGAGGAGCCAGGGGGTTATCACCACAGGGTGGTGTGATGTCTATGAGGAGCCAGGGGGTTATCACCACAGGGTGGTGTGATGTCTATGAGAGGCCCAGTCCACTGCTCACCTAGTTAACCCCCAGGCCCAGTCCACTGCTCACCTAGTTAACCCCCAGGCCCAGTCCACTGCTCACCTAGTTAACCCCCAGGCCCAGTCCACTGCTCACCTAGTTAACCCCCAGGCCCAGTCCACTGCTCACCTAGTTAACCCCCAGGCCCAGTCCACTGCTCACCTAGTTAACCCCCAGGCCCAGTCCACTGCTCACCTAGTTAACCCCCAGGCCCAGTCCACCGCTCACCTAGTTAACCCCCAGGCCCAGTCCACTGCTCACCTAGTTAACCCCCAGGCCCAGTCCACTGCTCACCTAGTTAACCCCCAGGCCCATTCCACCGCTCACCTAGTTAACCCCCAGGCCCAGTCCACTGCTCACCTAGTTAACCCCCAGGCCCATTCCACCGCTCACCTAGTTAACCCCCAGGCCCAGTCCACCGCTCACCTAGTTAACCCCCAGGCCCAGTCCACTGCTCACCTAGTTAACCACCAGGCCCATTCCACCGCTCACCTAGTTAACCCCCAGGCCCAGTCCACCGCTCACCTAGTTAACCCCCAGGCCCAGTCCACTGCTCACCTAGTTAACCCCCAGGCCCATTCCACCGCTCTGTCAGAGCTGAGTGCCTTTGAGCCGTCTGTACCATGAAGAGATGAATGTTGGGTAAATAAAGCAGTTCTGGCTGGATGACAATCTATTCAACCTCCAGTGCCTCCAAGCCACCAGCAAGACCTCAACTCAACACATCTTTGCAATATCTCCTCTCCCACCTGAATTCATGTAGCATTCACTGAGCCTGTCTCCTCCGTCTACAACTCCGTCAGTCTCAGCAAGACACACATCATTGGTCAACAACTCACCATATATCAAGAAAAGCCCACCTTCCACATCATTGGTCAACAACTCACCCCCCAGCAAGAAGAGCTCACTTTCCACATTAATGGTCAATAACTCACCCCCCAGCAAGAACAGCCCACCTTTCCCAGTGTCTTACACAAGTACATAGTAGCCGCCAAATAGAAAAAGTAGCCAGCGATGTTGCACAGCGCGTTCAGCCAATGGTGATGGAAAAAATTGAGTTTATTAAGACTATTAAAGATAGTGAAGGAGGGAAATGACAACTTTTCAGCCTGAATGAAGGACGTTTTATGTGCGAGCCAGTGTATGTATTACTGGGAATGCAAATCAATCAGACAGTCGTGCCCAGATCTAGTGCCTAAGTAAATAGCCTACTATGCACCACCACTCCGCCTGGCTGACTATGTAAATAGCCTACTATGCGCCACCACTCAGCCTGGCTGGCTATGTAAATAGCCTACTATGCGCCACCTCTCCGCCTGGCTGGCTATGTAAATAGCCTACTATGCGCCACCACTCCGCGTGGCTGCCTAAGTAAATAGCCTACTATGCGCCACCACTCCACGTGGCTGGCTATGTGAATAGCCTACTATGCGCCACCACTCCGCCTGGCTGGCTATGTAAATAGCCTACTATGCGCCACCACTCCACGTGGCTGCCTAAGTAAATAGCCTACTATGCGCCACCACTCCGCCTGGCTGGCTATGTAAATAGCCTACTATGCGCCACCACTCCGCCTGGCTGGCTATGTGAATAGCCTACTATGCGCCACCACTCCGCCTGGCTGGCTATGTGAATAGCCTACTATGCGCCACCACTCCGCCTGGCTGGCTATGTAAATAGCCTACTGTGCGCCACCACTCCACCTGGCTGGCTATGTAAATAGCCTACTATGCGCCACCACTCCGCCTGGCTGGCTATGTGAATAGCCTACTATGCGCCACCACTCCGCCTGGCTGGCTATGTGAATAGCCTACTATGCGCCACCACTCCGCCTGGCTGGCTATGTAAATAGCCTACTATGCGCCACCACTCCGCCTGGCTGGCTATGTAAATAGCCTACTGTGCGCCACCACTCCACCTGGCTGGCTATGTAAATAGCCTACTGTGCGCCACCACTCCACGTGGCTGGCTATGTGAATAGCCTACTATGCGCCACCACTCCGCCTGGCTGGCTATGTAAATAGCCTACTATGCGCCACCACTCCGCGTGGCTGGCTATGTAAATAGCCTACTATGCGCCACCACTCCGCCTGGCTGGCTATGTGAATAGCCTACTATGCGCCACCACTCCGCCTGGCTGGCTATGTAAATAGCCTACTATGCGTCACCTCTCCGCCTGGCTGGCTATGTATATAGCCTACTATGCGCCACCACTCCACGTGGCTGGCTATGTGAATAGCCTACTATGCGCCACCACTCCGCCTGGCTGGCTATGTGAATAGCCTACTATGCGCCACCACTCCGCCTGGCTGGCTATGTAAATAGCCTACTATGCGCCACCACTCCACGGCTGGCTATGTGAATAGCCTACTATGCGCCACCACTCCGCCTGGCTGGCTATGTGAATAGCCTACTATGCGCCACCACTCCGCCTGGCTGGCTATGTAAATAGCCTACTATGCGCCACCACTCCGCCTGGCTGGCTATGTGAATAGCCTACTATGCGCCACCACTCTGCCTGGCTGGCTATGTAAATAGTCTACTATGCGCCACCACTCTGCCTGGCTGGCTATGTGAATAGCCTACTATGCGCCACCACTCCGCCTGGCTGGCTATGTGAATAGCCTACTATGCGCCACCACTCCGCCTGGCTGGCTATGTGAATAGCCTACTATGCGCCACCACTCCACGTGGCTGGCTATGTAAATAGCCTACTGTGCGCCACCACTCCACCTGGCTGGCTATGTAAATAGCCTACTGTGCGCCACCACTCTACGTGGCTGGCTATGTGAATAGCCTACTATGCGCCACCACTCCGCCTGGCAGGCTATGTAAATAGCCTACTGTGCGCCACCACTCTACGTGGCTGGCTATGTAAATAGCCTACTATGCGCCACCACTCCGCCTGGCTGGCTATGTGAATAGCCTACTATGCGCCACCACTCCGCCTGGCTGGCTATGTAAATAGCCTACTATGCGTCACCTCTCCGCCTGGCTGGCTATGTAAATAGCCTACTATGCGCCACCACTCCACGTGGCTGGCTATGTGAATAGCCTACTATGCGCCACCACTCCGCCTGGCTTGCTATGTGAATAGCCTACTATGCGCCACCACTCCGCCTGGCTGGCTATGTGAATAGCCTACTATGCGCCACCACTCCGCCTGGCTGGCTATGTGAATAGCCTACTATGCGCCACCACTCCACGTGGCTGGCTATGTGAATAGCCTACTATGCGCCACCACTCCGCCTGGCTGGCTATGTAAATAGCCTACTATGCGCCACCACTCCACGTGGCTGGCTATGTGAATAGCCTACTATGCGCCACCACTCCACGTGGCTGGCTATGTGAATAGCCTACTATGCGCCACCACTCCACGTGGCTGGCTATGTGAATAGCCTACTATGCGCCACCACTCCGCCTGGCTGGCTATGTGAATAGCCTACTATGCGCCACCACTCCGCCTGGCTGGCTATGTAAATAGCCTACTATGCGCCACCACTCCGCCTGGCTGGCTATGTAAATAGCCTACTATGCGCCACCACTCCACGTGGCTGGCTATGTGAATAGCCTACTATGCGCCACCACTCCGCCTGGCTGGCTATGTGAATAGCCTACTATGCGCCACCACTCCACGTGGCTGGCTATGTGAATAGCCTACTATGCGCCACCACTCCACGTGGCTGGCTATGTGAATAGCCTACTATGCGCCACCACTCCGCCTGGCTGGCTATGTGAATAGCCTACTGTGCGCCACCACTCCGCCTGGCTGGCTATGTGAATAGCCTACTATGCACCACCACTCCGCCTGGCTGGCTATGTGAATAGCCTACTATGCGCCACCACTCCACGTGGCTGGCTATGTGAATAGCCTACTATGCGCCACCACTCCACGTGGCTGGCTATGTGAATAGCCTACTATGCGCCACCACTCACCTACTATGCGCCACCACTCCGCCTGGCTGGCTATGTGAATAGCCTACTATGCGCCACCACTCCGCCTGGCTGGCTATGTGAATAGCCTACTATGCGCCACCACTCCGCCTGGCTGGCTATGTGAATAGCCTACTATGCGCCACCACTCATGTGAATAGCCTACTATGCGCCACCACCCCGCCTGGCTGGCTATGTGAATAGCCTACTATGCGCCACCACTCCGCCTGGCTGGCTATGTGAATAGCCTACTATGCGCCACCACTCCGCCTGGCTGGCTATGTGAATAGCCTACTGTGCGCCACCACTCCACGTGGCTGGCTATGTAAATAGCCTACTATGCGCCACCACTCCGCCTGGCTGGCTATGTGAATAGCCTACTATGCGCCACCACTCCACCTGGCTGGCTATGTGAAACACATGAAAGAAAATACATGAATGTGTTAGAAAATAATAATTCGGCAAAGTCGTAAATTTCACCTCATCATTACATCACATTACATGAACGGTGCAAATTCACAGGCATCATGCTCTCTCCCTCAGTGTAAAATCATTTGACTGCAACCACAGATCTGTATATAATGACGAGATGCTCATGTCTCTGCCCAAACAATGGGAGTCGTTGTCCCAAAGATGGGAAGGCAGGTGACAAGCTTAGGTCCAAAATAAGAACATAGAAACGCATTGGACCTCTTACTTTGCCTCTTCCTCTCTGAAAATCACTCACTTTGTGAACTGTCGGTCCTATAAATAGATCGTAAAGAAGGAAAGTACCTCATCATAATATGAAGTGGAATGTAGCTCTGAAAATGAGTCTGTAACAGATTAGCTGACTGCCAACGCTAATGGAAAACACTGCCTTCAACATCAACAACTCACCCCCAGCAAGAAGACATCACCTTCCACATCAACAACTCACCCCCCAGCAAGAAGAGCTCACCTCCCACATCAACAACTCACCCCCCAGCAAGAAGACATCACCTTCCACATCAACAACTCACCCCCCAGCAAGAAGAGCTCACCTTCCACATCAACAACTCACCCCCCAGCAAGAAGAGCTCACCTTCCACATCAACAACTCACCCCCCAGCAAGAAGACATCACCTTCCACATCAACAACTCACCCCCCAGCAAGAAGAGCTCACCTTCCACATCAACAACTCACCCCCAGCAAGAAGAGCTCACCTTCCACATCAACAACTCACCCCCAGCAAGAAGACCCTTCCACATCAACAACTCACCCCCCAGCAAGAAGAGCTCACCTCCACATCAACAACTTCAACATCAACAACTCACCCCCAGCAAGAAGAGCTCACCTCCCACATCAATGGTCACAACTCACCCCCAGCAAGAAGAGCAAGACCTCACCCCCAGCAAGAAGAGCTCACCTTCCACATCAATGGTCAACAACTCACCCCCAGCAAGAAGAGCTCACCTCCCACATCAACACCTCACCCCCCAGCAAGAAGAGCTCACCTTCCACATCAATGGTCAAACACCTCCCCTCCCTTGGCAATGTCTAATTTGGAGAACTTGGCTAGCAACCGACATACCTGGTGTTCCACCTGGGTGTCACACACCCCCAGGACATAATCACAGAGGAGAATCCAATGGCCTGCACACGAACCCCAGCAGCAGGGGCAACACACTCCTCCTGTGGCAAACCATGCAGGTCTGGCTTTGGCCTGCACAGCCACTGGCACAACCACAACCCCACACAGTAATCACACCTCTGTGACAATTGGGAGTAACATCCTCATCAATATTGATGGACAGCCAAGTGTACAAGGTGTGTGTGTGTGTCTCTTACTTGGCCCATTCTGGATGGCTGGACACAGTCTCGTTGATAAGGTTACTGGTGACCTCTATGATATGAACACTCTCATGATGAACCTACAGAGAGAGAGAGAGAGAGTGAGGTTATGCTGAAAATAGCCTATATCTCAATTCGCTACAGTATGTACAGTGGAAGAGGAGGAATCAAACTATGGTAAGCTCTGAGGAACACACAGTACCGCACCATAGCAGTGAGCAGGAGACCCATGAGCAGAGTTCCTGTCACCAGCAGGAAGATGATGAAGATACTGATGAGCTTATCCAGGGAGCGTTCTAACCATATGACCATCTACACAGAGAGAGAGAGAGAGAGAGAGAGAGAGAGAGAGAGAGAGAGAGAGAGAGAGAGAGAGAGAGAGAGAGAGAGAGAGAGAGAGAGAGAAAAAAAGAAAGGGAAAGGTGACAGAGAGAAAGAGAGACATAAGTCAGTATCCGCCATTAGGAGTTGTCGCAGATGTGACTGGACACATGGAGAAACCTGTGTCCTTCTCCCCTGGGAAACCAGAGACCAAGGCAGACATTCTGTGTCTGAACTACAGCCTACCGCCGCCATCTTGGATCCTGAGAACAGCCTGTGTACACAGACACACTCTACCACACACCATGCATGAGTGCACGCATGTTAAACCCCAGGGCTGTGTTTGAGACGTGTGCTCTGTCTGCAATCTCTTTGCTCTGTCTGCAATCTCTTTACACGTCTTTACTGTAACTTTTACGAGGCAGTTCCTCTAAGGGCCACAGAGAAGGACAGTCACTCCCCACTATTTAGGTTTCTCTATGTCCCCTGCCTTATAACAACCCTATGATACCTTATGACAGCATTATGACGCCTTCCTAAGTGACCTGGGAGTGTGTGAGGTCACTGAGGAAGAATGCTGAACGTTACCATCAGGAGGCTGGAGGTGATGGTGAGATATTAGTAAGACAGTGTCCCAGTGGTATTACACAACATGGCCACTGACCTGACAGCACATGAAGCAATATGGTGGCAACCTCGCAGAATGTTGAAACACATCCTGAGTCAACACATAACAGAACGAGAAGCTGAGAGAACTAGAAAATCTACAATATAGACTCTACAGAAATATAGACTACAGCAAAGCTCAGCTCAAGACCAGTCAGAATCAGAATGGTTTGATGTAACTGCTGTTTTAAAGGTAGACTCAGCGATATGATGTAGATGCACAAAGTAACCAGCGAGTGGGTCAATTTCCATAACAACTAAGAGCGTTGGAGAGAGGCTCAACTTCTCCTCTGTTTTGTTCCCGTAGCTAGAAAGCTCTATCAGTGTGAAGCGAACCTGTGAACATGCGCGGATACTGTGTGACTGTGTGAAAGCAAAGTCTTGTATCTCACTCATCTCAATATCAGCCGTGCTGCTCGAGGCTGAGTCTCCCTTTAAAGATGCCAATCTAACGCCTTCACTACAGAATAGTCATTTATATGGATGTCCCCCCCTGTCCAATATGGATCAGACTCCAACTCAACCCAATCCAGTACCAGCTCAGTCCCACCCCTCCCAAACCCATGTAACCCCCAGGACACCACCCAGATCTTTCTTTAGGAGGTCTGCTAATGCCCTCCATGGTACAGCTCTTCATTTCCAGAACTAGGGAATAGAAGGGGGCGTCTACGCTGTCTTGGTAATAGTAGGGGCAGCCCTTCCCCCCATCCCAACCCCCCCCGGCACTCCCCTCAGCTTGGTCTAAAGCAGTCTCTTCTCTCCATGCACCTCACACACGCTCAGAAGCCAACCAGCCAATCAAATCACAGAGGAGAAGCTAAGGAAGGTTGAGGAGCCAATAAATGAGCTCGCCCCACCGTAGCTTCACCACAACAGAAGCAGGGAGGAAGTGAGGTCAGCGAGAGGCGGAGACAGGATGGAGGGATGACAGTGGACGGTTACAGCGTCACTCCAAGCTACTATAGGGCGCTCACACTGCTTCACATACTCTCTTTCTTCCTTCCTTTATCATTCTCTCTCTTTTGTTCTCTGACTATTTCACACTCATACACACTATTCCTCTTCTTCTCTCTTTCAATCTCATTTTGACATTATTTCAGACACAAACTTTCATGTTCTCTCTCTCTCTCTCTCTCAGCAGAGCTCTCCTCCAGAACATTACCTGCTTGTTAAGCCAATGCCAGAGCTTCAGGAGGAGACAAAGAGACATTGGGGAAATTA
>NC_088240.1:83270090-83287590 GCF_036934945.1 Oncorhynchus masou masou | reverse complement strand
ATTCCACCACAGACGGAAGAAGAAGCGTTCGTTTCCAGGATCTTTGATACCGCTATCACACATGAGGAACAACACAACACTAGACGTACTGGTGACGTGACCGTCGCAAGGTATGATGGGTATTGTAGCTGGCTGGTGCCAGACAGAGCTGTGCTCGCTGCTTAGTTTGCTGCTAGTAGCCTACTCTTTGGAATGCCAAGTTGAACTACACACAGAAACGTGAATAAACAGACCTTTGTCAGGAGGATCACCACGAATTCAGGATGTCCGTGCTGTCACGAAGGAAATATGCAAAGTAATCACATATTTGCATAGCCTATCATTACAAAACAGGGATAGGTAAAACTTCATTTTAAGTGCCCATATTAGAGTGTAATTACACGTGTAACAAGTATTGTATTTAACAAGTATTGTAACAAGTATTGTATTTAACAACCAATAGTCCCTCGTGGATGCGCTGGGTGTCGTAGAGATGATGCTCAATAGCCTCTAATCACTTCCTCATGAATGTGCACTGTTGAAACTACATCTCCACTCAGTGTTGTTGCTGGCACTTGCCACTAAAATAAAGTGTTCAATCTGGGTTGACTTGGTTGAGCTGGTAAGAACAGATCAGTAAATCAACCTCACTGGCTGGGATCTAATATGGGTGGTATCGCAGATGTGGAAAAATACACTACTTCAAAGCATAGTACATGTAATGTACTAAGTACAATGTAATTACTAGTTGTTACATGGGATTTAGCTAGTTAAAATGAAGTGTATATTGAGGGGTATTTACTTCTACAGTACACATCCTGACAACCTGGCCCTCAAGCTTCTGGAAGTTTCACTTCATTTCACAATAAGGTACAGAAATTAAGTGAAACTTCCAGAAGCTTTCAAATGAGGGCCAGGTTGTCATGATGTAACTATGAGCTGTTACAGTTAACTACAATACCTGTTACACTGTAACTATGAGCTGTTACAGTTAACTACAATCTAGAAGAGAAAGAAACGCACACCTATTAAGACGAGGTGCTGGCTAGCGGAGTAGAAAACTTGAAAATAAAAGAAAGCCGCACACTCTAGGAGCTCAGATCCAAAAATGTAATTACCAACGTTTCGACAGCCAAACTGTCTTCATCAGGGTATTTTATTTACAGTTAACTACAATACCTGTTACACTGTAACTATGAGCTGTTACAGTTAACTACAATACCTGTTACACTGTAACTATGAGCTGTTACAGTTAACTACAATACCTGTTACACTGTAACTATGAGCTGTTACAGTTAACTACAATACCTGTTACACTGTAACTATGAGCTGTTACATTTAACTACAATAGCTGTTACACTGTAATTACACTGTAATAAGGGCCTTTTTAAAATGAAGGGTTACCTAGTTATCCGTAGTCTATCCCTATCCTCTATTATCTGGAATTATTTTGAATGTGCTGCTTGTCCAAAAATATGTCAATGCCCATTATTTGTTCCCAGCCCAGGGCGACCCACACAGTTGTTGTATGGTTGTGTAATTCATTGTAAATTCATTAGATTGCAGATGAAATATATGTTGCCTGAGGGGCACATGATGCAGCTGACAGAGCCATCACATGACCCACAAGGATGAAAACAAGATGTTGGAGTGTATTTTTACTGAACACAGCTTTATTGATAACAAAAACACTTGCATGTTAGACACTAAACACTGTTTCAGTGAGGAAGCATTTCCATGGAACACAACGGTTCAGTGAATGGTACAAATACAACTGGACCTCTGTGCCATAGATTCCTTCAGCGTTAGGCCATATGCTGCAGGGCCAAGGCAAGCTGTCAGATAGAGCCCCTGTCCCTGGCTGTCATCATGTCCACGACAGCCTCAGTGCTGATGGGTGTGTTATTGCATATCTACAAAGGAATCATGCACCATCAATCATACAGTCAGTTGCCCTATCATCAGCAAACAGTGATCACACACACACACACACCTCGCCACAGACAAATGGAACATGACCAAGCACGTGGTGGAATAAAGCAGTCCTAAGAAAATGCCCCCTCTCACACATAGAGAAAAGAGAACCCTGTCTTAATCATCAGCATGTGAAATGGCATTGTGGAATACAGTATAGAGTTCAGTGTTACTCAGTGAGACTGGGGCTGAAACAAACAACAAAACATCTGTTCAACCACCTAGTCTTAGTTTCTGTATACAAATACTATAATACTACTACTAATAATACAGTATTTCCCTGTGGAGAATGAGTGTTGTGTAAAGCATGGCTGCATACAGAAGCAGTATGTTTCAGCAGGATAATAAACTACGAGCCGTCTGCCTTTCTTTGGCTCACATCAATCTGGATGGTTCTCTCTAAGCGAAGTCTCTCCAGTCTCAGTAGTCTGTCCCAGTGTGTAATGTCTCCTTGTATCGTGTCCGTAGGTTCTTCACATATTCAGGGTCCAGTTGTGATTCGCCACATGCGTTGGAGTAATACTTGTTGTCAGGAGTGTGATACCTTACTGTCGTAAACATAAATACACTAAATGAAATACCTTGCCAAAGCTAAAGGTTATGCTACTGTTCTCTAGAAACACACAGTATTTCAGATATTCTGACTAATGGGTTAGTGTATGTTGTTATGGTAGCACAATACCATTTTCAGAATGATTTGCAAGCTTCCTGATGTGTCCTCAATGTAAATGATATATAGTATCCTACTGTATATATTTATTCATATATATTTATAGTGTAATTCTGTGTAAAGAGCACCCTGCTTTGAGGGTGTGGCAGACAGAAATACAATGAACTCTCAGTCTTATTGCTGTCTCTTTCCTCATCTCTCCACTTCTCTCCTCGTCTCCTCTCACCTCGTCTCTACTCGTCTCTTCTCTCCTCCTCTCATCTCACCTCGTCTCTTCTCTCCTCCTCTGTCATCTCGTCTCCTCTCTTCTCTCCTCTCTCTGGGTTAATTGGTCGTCTCTTCTCTCCTTTTGTCTCCTCTCTCATCTTCTCTCGTCTCTCCTCTAATCTCTCCTCTCTCTGGGTTAATTGGTCGTCTCTTCTCTTCTCTCCTTTTGTCTCCTCTCTCATCTTCTCTCCTCTCGTCTCCTCTAATCTCGTCTCCTCTCTCTCAGGGGGTGCCCATCAGCAGATAGAAGGTGAGGGCTACTATGAGCAGCAGACAGAAGGGTGAGGAGAACGTCTGGTAGGCTGTAGACGGCATGAAGATGTCCTCATATTTATAGATGCTGATCATGTGATCAGAGACTGGCGGAGCATCGTTGTCATGACGTGTGATGGAACCTGGAGGAAAGAGAAGAGTGGGGAGGAGAGTCAGAGAAAAAGGGTAGGGAAATCATTTACATGTAAAGTGCATTGGGAAAAAGCCCAGATTTGGGAACTCAATCGAACATCTCTGGAGAGACCTGAAAATAGCTGTGCAACGACGCTCCCCATCCAACCTGGTAGATCTTGAGAGGATCTGCAGAGAACAATGGGAGAAACTCCCCAAATATAGGTGTGCTAAGCTTGTAGCGTCATACCCAAGAAGCCTCGAGGTTGCAATCACTGCCAAAGGTGCTTCAACAAAGTAGTGAGTAAAGGGTCTGAATACTTATGTAAATGCAATATTTCCAGTTTCTTATTTTGAATAGATTTGCAAAAATGTCTAAAAACCTGTTTTCGCTTTGTGATTATGGAGTATTGTGTGTGATTGAGGAGGAAAAAACATAATTTAATCCATTTTAGAATAAGGCTGTAACGTAATAAAATGTGAAAAAAGTCAAGGGGTCTGAATACTTTCCGAATGGACTGTACATACTAATGAACACACACATCCACTCTCTGCACACACACAATACCACACACACACACAGTCCTTGACTGACCTTGTATAGCAGGCCCCCAGGCCAACAGGTAGAACCAGGAGAGATGCAGATCCACCAGTGTCTCCTCTCTAGGGACGTAGAGCGGCCGTTTGAAGCGGCAGGTCACACGGTTGTTGTCAAACACACCCTCTTCGTCCCTGGCAGGATTCCTCTTGATCTCCTTAGCCCACTGGCCCACATTGTAGAAGTGATGGATACGAACACGCCCATTATCGTCATGGACACAGCCCATCACGTCATCTCCTCCCTGAGAGGGGTGGGGGTGAGGAGAACCAATCAGCATGAAGGATAGGTTGACCAATCAGCCTTGTTTTTGTGATGTGTCTTTCATGGCAGACTTCATGTGTACCAGATGTAGTAAAATCCTGAGCTGACTCTGACCCCAAAATGTCTGTAGAAGTGCTGTTGACTAACCAAGAGTAGATTGTATCAAAAGAAAGAAAGTGTTCCTAGGCCGTCATTGAAAATAAGAATTTGTTCTTAACTGACTTGCGTGGTTAAATAAAGGTAAAATAAAATAAAATTCGTAAAGTATTCAGACCCCTTGACTTTTTCCACATTTTGTTACGTTACAGCCTTATTCTAAAATAGATTAAACAAAACATTTCCTTCATCAAGCTACACACAATACCCCATAATGACAAAGTGAAAACAGGCATTGCTAGATTTCTTTTGCAAAATTATTAAAAATAAAAAACAGAAATACCTTATTTACATAAGTATTCAGACCCTTTGCTATGAGACTCGAAATTGAGCTCAGTTTCATTCTGTTTCCATTGATCATCCTTGAGATGTTTCTACAACTTGGAGTCCACCTGTGGTAAATTCAGGCACATACCTGTCTATTTAATAAGGTCCCACAGTGGACAGGGCAGGTCAGAGCAAAAACCAAGCCACGAGGTCGACGGAATTGTCCATAGAGCTCAGAGACAGGATTGTGTCCAGGCACAGATCTGGGGAAGGGACCAAAACATTTCTACAGCATTGGAGGTCCCCAAGAACACAGTGGCCTCCATCATTCTGAAATGGAAGAAGTTGGAACCACCATGACTCTTTTAAAGCTGGCCGCCTGGCCAAACTGAGCAATTGGGGGAGAAGAGCCTTGGTCAGGGAGGTGACCAAGAACCCCATGGTCACTCTGACAGAGCTCCAGAGTTCCTCTGTGCAGCACTCCACCAATCAGGCCTTTATGGTAGAGTGGCCAGACAGAAGCCACTCCTCAGTTAAAGGCACATGACAGCCCATTTGGAGTTTGCCAAATGGCACCTAAAGGACTCTCAGACCATGAGAAACAAGATTCTCTGGTCTGATGACACCAATATTGAACTCTTTGGCCTGAATGCTAAGCGTCATGTCTGGAGGAAACCTGGCACCATCCCTACGGTGAAGCATGGTGGTGGCAGCATCATGCAGTGGGGATGTTTTTCCATCTGCAGGGACTGGGAGACTAGTCAGGATCGAGGGAAAGATGAACAGAGCAAAGTACAGAGAGATCCTTGATGAAAACTTGCTCCAGAGCGCTCAGGACCTCAGACTGCGGTGAAGGTTCGCCTTCAAACAGGACAACGATCCTAAGCACATAGACAAGACAACACAGGAGTGGCTTCGGGACAAGTCTCTGAATGTCCTTGAGTGGCCCAGCCAGAGCCCAGACTTCAACCCGATCAAACATCTCTGGATAGACCTGAAAATAGCTGTGCAGCGACGCTCCCCATCCAACCTGACAGAACTTGAGAGGATTTGCAGAGAAGAATGGGAGAAACTCCCCAAATACAGGTGTGCCAAGCTTGTACCATCATACCCAATAAGACTCGAGGCTGTAATCGCCGCCAAAGGTGCTTCAACAAAGTACTGAGTAAAGGGTCTGAATACTTACGTAAATGTTATATTTCAGTTTATTTTATAAATATGCAACAACAACAAAAAATGTGCTTTGTCATTATGGAGTATTGTGTGTAGATTGAGGAAGGAAAAAATTATTTAATCAATTTTAGAATAAGGCTGTAACGTAATAAAATGTGGAAAAAGTCAAGGGGTCTGAATACTTTCTGAATGCACTGTATATGCTCCCAACAATTGAATGGGTAAACCAAATAACATAATAACCTAATCAAATAATAACATAATAACATCATTGCAGTAATGTTGGTTATTAGGTTTACCCACTCAATTGTTGGAAGCAAATTTAGAGTGTAAGAACAGATCTCACACATGCTCTCTCACACACACACACACACACACACACACACACACACACACCACACACACACACACACACACACACACACCTATGCCCGCACACACACACACACACCTATGCCCGCACACACACACACACACCTATGCCCGCACACACACACAGATACGGTCCCTTACCATCTTCTTGTCTGAGGAGAAGCCTACAGCCACCCAGCCGTCAGTGTCAGCACTCATCTCATACTCCACGTCTGTCCCGATCCGCCGGTAACTCATGAAATAGTCACACGTCTCTGCATCGCACCCCGGCTTCCCATACCTACACACACAATGAGGAAATGTAACCTCTTCAGAGTGATGTGCACACACATCTGCCAGAGTGGGACCACAGTACACAGACAAACCCCTTGACACACACACATGCCTGCAAGCAAGCAAAACACATACACACACATTGACCTTATGCAGCCCTTGGTGACTCCACAGTCTACGACTTTGATCCTGGCGAAGGGATCCACAGGAGGGGCGGTGGGGAAGGGGTAGCCTGGAAAACACACACCACATACAAAATCATTAGGCCTGCCTCCCCAAAAATCATCTTCTAGAAGTTCTACCATATTCGTAATTTGGTGGGTTTCAGCCTAATGTGCATTCAGAGAAGCACAACTGCTCCTTCACGTTTCATAACAAAATTGGGATAGTTTGAAATATGTTATTTAAAAAAAAAAAATTCAAATAATAATATACAACATTTAATGTGGTGAAGAACTGTCCAATGCTCGCCCATCTCCAGACCCGCCAGTGAGAGCCAGAGCGGGGAGCTGCGGGGAGCTGGCCAGGGTCCTGATCTATGCATGAGTGGACTCGGGTGGAAGTAAGACACTGTACGCTCGGTCTGTCAACCTGCGCATCATCACATAAATAGCCAATTAACCACGAATTACAGATATGAACCACAGATATGTAGATGCGCCCTCTGATTTCCATCAAGAGAAGGCCTATACATAAACAAACACAGCCTTGATGACCACGAAGGCCACAGTAAGCAAAATGCCTCGTTCAGAAATGGCCTTTCCTGTATCCCTTTCTCACCGTCATCCGATAGATGTCTAGACTCCAGGAACTCCGAGGCGAACGTACTGTATGAGTCCTTATGGGGCTCCTTGTGGCCCGGCTCTCCGTGGTCTCCGTGGCTCGCCCGCAGTGCGCCTTCATCCGTGGGACTCGGCGCTACCCCCCGCCAACTGCCCTGGCCCAGGAGCACCGTCAGCTGTAGCAGGCTGCGCAGGAAAATCATGGCCAAAAAGGGAGTATAAAAACGGTCTAAAGGAGACACAACTGAGACGGAATCCTCATTGTTGGTTGTATTTGAGCATTTCTTTACGGAGCCTAATCACTGGACCTCAATCGCATCACTACAGAATATTTTCAACGCGGTTGTTTAGCGTGTCGAAGGCTATTTCCCGTAGTGTGAATGGGCGCGAGAGGAGCGGGACCCAGTGATGTCAAAGGAATGAGCCTCGGTTAAACCAATCTGGAATTAGCGGGATTTGTAACTGAACCAATCTGTTTTGCCAATTCACTTAAATCTTGTGGGAAACGGAGACGTCCATGATAATCCAAGTGATTGGATTTCATCTTAAAATAATGTAATGATATCCCAGTTTAGGGATGAATGTGTCTGTTGTTGGTTTCGCCCGTCTCCTCTACTCTCTCCTAATGGCCTATTACGTCCATCGATAGAGCCAATCGCTGCAGCGTCCAATAGGAAACCTCGATGTACACTTTGCATTATCAATATATAGTTTAAATTCCCATTCAGCAATGTTTATGTAAACACAGATGCCAATTGAATAACACTATGAGGTAATGTAGGGATTTATACATTTATTATGCAGAAATGTCTGCTATGATAGGTTGGTTTCTTATTCCTTTGTGTGATGTGGAAATATTCAAGAATCTACATTGCATGTTATTGTTGACAGCATTGATAACTCCCAAGGACCAAG
The DNA here is from genome assembly GCF_036934945.1 of Oncorhynchus masou masou. Classification (NCBI taxonomy): domain Eukaryota; kingdom Metazoa; phylum Chordata; class Actinopteri; order Salmoniformes; family Salmonidae; genus Oncorhynchus; species Oncorhynchus masou. Next base: position 83,279,516 of record NC_088240.1, on the reverse strand, counting down.
GCCAAACTGCTGAAAAAAGCAGGACACACAATTTACCAGTGGTTACAACTGGCTTTACAAGGATTGTGATTCTCAAATATCTCCCTTTCTTCTTCTATTGTCAATAATACAAAGATAATAATTGTAATTATTTGTCTTTAATGCTTGTTTATTTATTGGTTAGAGGAACATTGGAACCCAGAGCAGCTCACATCAAACATCTGAATTCATTACAGAATGCAAAGGGAAGAGCAGGAAGACCTGGAAAGTGTTCGGGTTATCAGTATCATCAAAGAGCCCACTGCCTGAGGGGAGACTCATGTAGACCACATCTCCCTCCTCCAGCTCTAGAAACATTGCATTAGATATGTATGTATTATCCTCATCACTATTATGTTCCTGTATCCATATAACTCTGGCTATTCTTGTATAGGCACACACCCAGGGTTTGCTATTTGTGGTTATCAAAAGCCATGAATCTGAGTAGACTCCTCTCACTGGTGCTGTGAAGACACCAGTACGGAACAGACACGTCTTTCTCTCATAAACATGGTTCTACACGGCACAAAAATATAAACGCATCAATCAACAATTTTTCACTAATTGTTTTTTTGACCAATCAGATCAGCTCTGCAAAAGATCTGATGTGATGGGTTAAAATAACAAATACTGGAAAAAAGATCAGAATTGTACTGCCTGTCTAAACGCAGCCTTAGTATGCATGGTCATTGGTACCTGTAGTTGGTTGTACACTCCACCAATGTTGGTCATGACTCTGATGAAACCAGGGTGATCTCAGTATCGAAGTGTCCTACAAATCCTGGGTCCTCAGTCAAACCAGCAGAGAAGTCCACCTTTGGTCTGGCTGTGAACACAACAGAGTAAACTCACTGATTACTGAAAAGCATTAACTACAATATGCTAAAGACAAAATAAAAGACAGATTTTCAGTGTGAAACGTGGTGTTTTTGTAAAGTGTATTACCTATGTTCTCTCTCTCCAGTTCATCTCTCTCTCATTGGCAGTCAGTCTGGACCAAAATAACACAAAAGGAACATCACATTAAATAATCATCATCATGATCATTTTAATTTAACATGACAATGTACAAATAACATCAACATTAACTTAACTAAATTATCTATAGCCAAATCATTTTAAAAGCAATTTAATTTAACATGACCATGTACAAATAACATCAACATTAACTTAACTAAATTATCTATAGCCAAATCATTTTAAAAGCCATTTAATTCAACATGTTTTATTCCTCTGGACTTGGTCAACAACTGACGCATTCATATACTGAAATTGTTGACCAATCCAAATGACATTACCTGCGTTCTCTGTCTTCAGCTCCACTTCCTGTCTGTCACTGGCTGTCACTCTGGCCCCCGTCACTGACAGCCGTGGATTCTCCACTTAACAGACCTTATCCAAATGAGCTTCAGTATTCATACGTAGCAGTCCATTACCTGCATTTTCAAGTCTTAGCTCATCTACCTGGGTGATTCTCATGAAACCAGTTTTAAAATGTTTGTAGCAAATTGAGTTACAAAACCATGATGATTGTGAAAAAATCATGTATCATTTTGAGGACTAAGATGTCTAGATTTTGGGAAAGTGTCTTACTTTAAAGAAATTTTAAAAAATCGAATTTTTTACATTTTCACCCAAAATTCTCATTAACAAAATGTTTATTGTCATTACACCCCCCTTAATCCCACTTCTCATTCCCGAAAACGGCTAAAGAGCACAAATTGGGAAAAAGTCTGATTACATTTTATAATAATTGTATAATTTAATTTGAAAATGTTTATTTTCAGTGTTATTTTTAACTCACATATTTTCATTAGGGGGGCAATATTAAAAAATATTAAAAATATTGATTTGTTTATGACCTTTTTGGACTTCGACAACTGTTATGTAATGTGAATTTTGTGAAAATGTTGTTAAAATGCATAATCTGATCTGATCAAAAAAACAATAATTATGAAATGGATAAATACAAATCCTAATCTCAGCGATTCCAGAAGAAATTTAGTGAAAAAATGACTATTGACATGTCATTTTTAAATTTGTTTTATTGTTTAGTAAGAATGACCCACCATGTCCTCACTGCCCCTCAGTCTGGCCACCATGTTCCTCAGCTCCACTCTCTGTTCCACCACCATGTCTCTCAGTGATCTCAGCTAAGCCCAGATGTCAGGGGTGGTGGTGATCTGGTTGCTCGTCTGTTTGTGGCTTGTCTCTGAAGCTTCTACGGTTTTATTCTTGAATTGAACCTCCCATGCTCTCCCCCTGTTCATTGTGACCCTGTAGAGTGATGTCATTCTCCCTAACCCCTCCACTCTGGCCCTGAGCCCATGTCCCAGACAGACAGAACAACAACACCAGCAGAGCTCCAGCATCCCTCATTCTGAAACAATAGCTCTTCAGAACTAATGTAGTCTACTGGACTCAGTCCCCTTCTTTATACACACTGGTCTTGGTAAAGGAATAATGACATTTGAACATATGACTCTGATGGAAAAAAATGAAGAAAAAAACCAACACCAAGGACAGATAAAGTGAAACAGTGGGTGAGCTGACCTCATTGAAATGTGACTCTGTATGAGGCAGTGGGAGAACTGAACCTGTTATTGGGTTGACAATCTCTCTTCATCTCCACAGTTTGTACATGTTCTATGTCCACTGTTGTTACTGGAACCACACCAAGCACTCTACTAAGAGCCCGTCCTTGGAGGTTTAAGGAGGTCTGTATAATATAGAACATGTATATAACATGTAGGGATAAAGAGAGCTCTTCAACCCAGTGACAGGTTCAGTTCTCCCATCATCTCATACAGTCAAATTTCAATTATTTTAAATTATTTTTTATTTCACCTTTATTTAGCCAAGTAAGCTATCTGAGAACAAGTTCTCATTTACAACTGCGATCTGGCCAAGATAAAGCAAAGCAGTGCGACACAAACAACAACACAGAGTTACCCATGGAATAAACAAGCACACAGTCAATAACACAATAGAACAAAAAAATTGAGAAAAAAGTCTATATACAGTGTGTGCAAATGGCGTGAGGAGGTAAGGCAATAAACAGGCCACAGTGGCGAAGTAATTACATTTTAGCAAATTAACACTGGAGTGATAGATGAGCAGATGATGATGTGCAAGTAGAGATACTGGTGTGTAAAAGAGCAGAAAAGTAAATAAGAACAATATGGGGAGGAGGTAGGTAGATTGGGTGGGCTATTTACAGATGGACTATGTACAGCTGCAGCGATCAGTTAGCTGCTCAGATAGCTGATGTTAAAAGTTAGTGAGGGAAATATAAATCTCCAGCTTCAGTGATTTTTGCAATTCGTTCCAGTCATTGGCAGCAGAGAACTGGAAGGAAAGGCGGCCAAAAGAGGTGTTGGCTTTGGGGATGAACAGGGAGATATACCTGCTGGAGCGTGTTACGGGTGGGTGTTGTTATCGTGACCAGTGAGCTGAGATAAGGCAGAGCTTTACCTAGCATAGACTTATAGATGACCTGGAGCCAGTGGGTCCGGCGGCGAATGTGTAGCGAAGGCCTGTCGACTAGAGCGTATAGGTCGCAATGGTGGTTGGTATAAGGGGCTTTGGTGACAAAACGGATGGCACTGTGATAGACTGCATCCAGTTTGCTGAGTAGAGTGTTGGAAGCTATTTTGTAAATGACATCGCCGAAGTCGAGTATTGGTAGGATAGTCAATTTTACGAGGGTATGTTTGGCGACGTGAATGAAGGAGGCTTTGTTGCGAAATATGAAGCTGATTCTAGATTTAATTTTGGATTGGAGATGTTTAATATGAGTCTGGAAGGAGAGTTTACAGTCTAGCCAGACACATAGGTTTTGTAGTTGTCCACATATTCTAAGTCAGAACCGTACAGAGTAGTGATGCTAGTCGGGCGGGTGGGTGCAGGCAGCGAATGGTTGAAAAGCATGCATTTGGTTTTACTAGCGTTTAAGAGCAGTTGGAGGCCACGGAAGGAGTGTTTTATGGCATTGAAGCTCGTTTGGAGGTTAGTTAACACAGTGTCCAAAGAAGGGCCAGATATATACAGAATGGTGTTGTCTGTGTACAGGTGGATCAGGGAATCATCCGCAGCAAGAGCGACATCGTTGATATATACAGAGAAAACAGTTGGCCTGAGAATTGAACCCTGTGGTACCCCGATAGAGACTGCCAAAGGTACGGACAACAGGCCCTCCGATTTGACACACTGAACTCTGAGAAGTAGTTGGTGAACCAGGCGAGGCAGTCATTAGAGAAACCAAGGCTGTTGAGTCTGCCGATAAGAATATGGTGATTGACAGAGTCGAAAGCGTTGGCTGCAGCTTTCCAATCTTTAGGGATCTCGGACGATATGAAAGAGAGGTTGAACAGACTGGTAATAGGGGTAGCAACAATGGCGGCGGATAATTTTAGAAAGAGATGGTCCGGATTGTCTAGACCAGCTGATTTGTACGGGTCAATATCCTTCCAGGATACCCGGGCCAGGTCGATTAGAAAGGCCTGCTCACAGAAGTGTTTTAAGGAGCGTTTGACAGTGATGAGGGGTGGTCATTTGACCGCGGAGCCATAGCGGATGCAGGCAATGAGTCAGTGATCACTGAGATCCTGATTGAAAACAGCAGAGGTGTATTTGGAGGGCAAGTTTGGCAGGATAATATCTGTATGGGTGCCCATGTTTACGGATTCAATGAGGTGGTGTTAGTGTTTTTTATTTTTATTTTATTTTACATTCCCGTCAGAGACATACAGTATGTTCAATTGTCATGATTCCTTTACCAACACCAGTCTTTGTGTGAACGAGTCTTTACCTGAACAGCTGTCCGCACAGTGGCACACACACAACATTCTCACTTTCTTCACTGGTTTTGCTTATCCCTGCCTCTAGATGGCATTATAGGTCCACTGTTCTAATGTCTGGCACAGTCGGTACTGTGCAATTGGTTTAGCCATAGTAATCACAATGATTGTGTGCTAAAGTACAACACTGTTATGTTAATTAAATAACCAACAGAAGAATTAGATATGAAAACCAACCTTTATGATAACAGACTTTGGTTCATTTCATACATTTCTAGCTGGGCAGACGGAGAGGGACTCGACTGAGTGAGACTGGGGAAGACTGGGATAAAATCATAACCCACCTGTAGGTGTTGCTAGTGACTGAGTCAGACTGGGGAATACTGGGGTAAAATCATAACCCACCTGTAGGTGTTGCTAGTGACTGAGTCAGACTGGGGAAGACTGGGATAAAATCATAACCCACCTGTAGGTGTTGCTAGTGACTGAGTGAGACTGGGGAAGACTGGGATCAATCATAACCCACCTGTAGGTGTTGCTAGTGACTGAGTGAGACTGGGGAATACTGGGGTAAAATCATAACCCACCTGTAGGTGTTGCTAGTGACTGAGTGAGACTGGGGAAGACTGGGATAAAATCATAACCCACCTGTAGGTGTTGCTAGTGACTGAGTGAGACTGGGGAAGACTGGGGTAAAATCATAACCCACCTGTAGGTGTTGCTAGTGACTGAGTGAGACTGGGGAAGACTGGGGTGAAATCATAACCCACCTGTAGGTGTTGCTAGTGACTGAGTGAGACTGGGGAAGACTGGGATCAATCATAACCCACCTGTAGGTGTTGCTAGTGACTGAGTGAGACTGGGGAAGACTGGGATCAATCATTACCCACCTGTAGGTGTTGCTAGTGACTGAGTGAGACTGGGGAAGACTGGGGTAAAATCATAACCCACCTGTAGGTGTTGCTAGTGACTGAGTGAGACTGGGGAAGACTGGGGTGAAATCATAACCCACCTGTAGGTGTTGCTAGTGACTGAGTGAGACTGGGGAAGACTGGGGTAAAATCATAACCCACCTGTAGGTGTTGCTAGTGACTGAGTGAGACTGGGGAAGACTGGGATAAATCATAACCCACCTGTAGGTGTTGCTAGTGACTGAGTGAGACTGGGGAAGACTGGGGTAAAATCATAACCCACCTGTAGGTGTTGCTAGTGACTGAGTGAGACTGGGGAAGACTGGGATCAATCATAACCCACCTGTAGGTGTTGCTAGTGACTGAGTGAGACTGGGGAATACTGGGGTAAAATCATAACCCACCTGTAGGTGTTGCTAGTGACTGAGTCAGACTGGGGAAGACTGGGATAAAATCATAACCCACCTGTAGGTGTTGCTAGTGACTGAGTGAGACTGGGGAAGACTGGGATCAATCATAACCCACCTGTAGGTGTTGCTAGTGACTGAGTGAGACTGGGGAATACTGGGGTAAAATCATAACCCACCTGTAGGTGTTGCTAGTGACTGAGTGAGACTGGGGAAGACTGGGATCAATCATAACCCACCTGTAGGTGTTGCTAGTGACTGAGTGAGACTGGGGAATACTGGGGTAAAATTATAACCCACCTGTAGGTGTTGCTAGTGACTGAGTGAGACTGGGGAAGACTGGGGTAAAATCATAACCCACCTGTAGGTGTTGCTAGTGACTGAGTGAGACTGGGGAAGACTGGGGTGAAATCATAACCCACCTGTAGGTGTTGCTAGTGACTGAGTGAGACTGGGGAAGACTGGGGTAAAATCATAACCCACCTGTAGGTGTTGCTAGTGACTGAGTGAGACTGGGGAAGACTGGGGTGAAATCATAACCCACCTGTAGGTGTTGCTAGTGACTGAGTGAGACTGGGGAAGACTGGAAATCATAACCCACCTGTAGGTGTTGCTAGTGACTGAGTGAGACTGGGGAAGACTGGGATAAATCATAACCCACCTGTAGGTGTTGCTAGTGACTGAGTGAGACTGGGGAAGACTGGGGTAAAATCATAACCCACCTGTAGGTGTTGCTAGTGACTGAGCGAGACTGGGGAAGACTGGGATCAATCATAACCCACCTGTAGGTGTTGCTAGTGACTGAGTGAGACTGGGGAAGACTGGGGTAAAATCATAACCCACCTGTAGGTGTTGCTAGTGACTGAGTGAGACTGGGGAAGACTGGGATAAATCATAACCCACCTGTAGGTGTTGCTAGTGACTGAGTGAGACTGGGGAAGACTGGGATAAATCATAACCCACCTGTAGGTGTTGCTAGTGACTGAGTGAGACTGGGGAAGACTGGGGTGAAATCATAACCCACCTGTAGGTGTTGCTAGTGACTGAGTGAGACTGGGGAAGACTGGGGTGAAATCATAACCCACCTGTAGGTGTTGCTAGTGACTGAGTGAGACTGGGGAAGACTGGGGTAAAATCATAACCCACCTGTAGGTGTTGCTAGTGACTGAGTCAGACTGGGGAAGACTGGGGTAAAATCATAACCCACCTGTAGGTGTTGCTAGTGACTGAGTCAGACTGGGGAAGACTGGGGTGAAATCATAACCCACCTGTAGGTGTTGCTAGTGACTGAGTGAGACTGGGGAAGACTGGGGTAAAATCATTACCCACCTGTAGGTGTTGCTAGTGACTGAGTGAGACTGGGGAAGACTGGGGTAAAATCATAACCCACCTGTAGGTGTTGCTAGTGACTGAGTGAGACTGGGGAAGACTGGGGTAAAATCATAACCCACCTGTAGGTGTTGCTGGTGACTGAGTGAGACTGGGGAAGACTGGGGTAAAATCATAACCCACCTGTAGGTGTTGCTAGTGACTGAGTGAGACTGGGGAAGACTGGGATAAATCATAACCCACCTGTAGGTGTTGCTAGTGACTGAGTGAGACTGGGGAAGACTGGGGTAAAATCATAACCCACCTGTAGGTGTTGCTAGTGACTGAGTGAGACTGGGGAAGACTGGGATCAATCATAACCCACCTGTAGGTGTTGCTAGTGACTGAGTGAGACTGGGGAAGACTGGGATAAAATCATAACCCACCTGTAGGTGTTGCTAGTGACTGAGTGAGACTGGGGAAGACTGGGATAAATCATAACCCACCTGTAGGTGTTGCTAGTGACTGAGTGAGACTGGGGAAGACTGGGATAAATCATAACCCACCTGTAGGTGTTGCTAGTGACTGAGTGAGACTGGGGAAGACTGGGGTGAAATCATAACCCACCTGTAGGTGTTGCTAGTGACTGAGTGAGACTGGGGAAGACTGGGGTAAAATCATAACCCACCTATAGGTGTTGCTAGTGACTGAGTGAGACTGGGGAAGACTGGGGTAAAACCATAACCCACCTGTAGGTGTTGCTAGTGACTGAGTGAGACTGGGGAAGACTGGGGTAAAATCATAACCCACCTGTAGGTGTTGCTAGTGACTGAGTGAGACTGGGGAAGACTGGGATAAATCATAACCCACCTGTAGGTGTTGCTAGTGACTGAGTGAGACTGGGGAAGACTGGGATAAATCATAACCCACCTGTAGGTGTTGCTAGTGACTGAGTGAGACTGGGGAAGACTGGGATAAATCATAACCCACCTGTAGGTGTTGCTAGTGACTGAGTGAGACTGGGGAAGACTGGGGTAAATCTAACCCACCTGTAGGTGTTGCTAACTGAGACTGGGGAAGACTGGGATAAATCATAACCCACCTGTAGGTGTTGCTAGTGACTGAGTGAGACTGGGGAAGACTGGGGTAAAATTATAACCCACCTGTAGGTGTTGCTAGTGACTGAGTGAGACTGGGGAAGACTGGGATAAATCATAACCCACCTGTAGGTGTTGCTAGTGACTGAGTGAGACTGGGGAAGACTGGGGTAAAATCATAACCCACCTGTAGGTGTTGCTAGTGACTGAGTGAGACTGGGGAAGACTGGGATAAATCATAACCCACCTGTAGGTGTTGCTAGTGACTGAGTGAGACTGGGGAAGACTGGGGTAAAATCATAACCCACCTGTAGGTGTTGCTGTGACTGAGTCAGACTGGGGAAGACTGGGGTAAAATCATAACCCACCTGTAGGTGTTGCTAGTGACTGAGTGAGACTGGGGAAGACTGGGATAAATCATAACCCACCTGTAGGTGTTGCTAGTGACTGAGTGAGACTGGGGAAGACTGGGATAAATCATAACCCACCTGTAGGTGTTGCTAGTGACTGAGTGAGACTGGGGAAGACTGGGATAAATCATAACCCACCTGTAGGTGTTGCTAGTGACTGAGTGAGATTTGGGAAGACTGGGGATAAATCATAACCCACCTGTAGGTGTTGCTAGTGACTGAGTGAGACTGGGGAAGACTGGGGTAAATCATAACCCACCTGTAGGTGTTGCTATTGACTGAGTGAGACTGGGGAAGACTGGGGTAAAATCATAACCCACCTGTAGGTGTTGCTAGTGACTGAGTGAGACTGGGGAAGACTGGGATAAATCATAACCCACCTGTAGGTGTTGCTAGTGACTGAGTGAGACTGGGGAAGACTGGGATAAATCATAACCCACCTGTAGGTGTTGCTAGTGACTGAGTGAGACTGGGGA